>NC_071107.1:1207500-1420000 GCF_024256425.1 Clarias gariepinus
CACACACACACACACACACACACACACACACGCCTACGTACATGCGGGAAGTAAAGAAAGTGAGAAATAAAGATGGAGAAAAGGAAAAAAGAAATTAAGGAAAGAAAAAAGATGGACAGGAATAAAGAAAGAAAGAAAGAGGTAATGAAAGAAAAAAGATAGAAACAGTTAAATAAAAGGAGAAAGAGTAAGAAGGAAAGAAAGTGAGATAAAGCCAGGAAGAAAAGTGGAGAAAAACACTGAGATGGAGAGAAAGGAAATAAGGGAAAGAAAAATAAAGGGAATGAAGAAAGAGACAGAGAAAAATATAGACTAGTGAGAAAGGGAAAGAAAAGGAAGTAAAGGAAATAAAGACAGAAAAAAAATTAAAGATAAATTTAAAGAAAAAAAGGGAATTACAGAAATTAATGAAAAGTAGAGATAAGTGAGGAAGAAAATAAAGAAAGGATGAAAGGAAAGAGCAGATGTTAGAGAAGGAAAGAAAAAAAGATGATAAAAGGAAGAAAGCCAAACGGAAATGAAGAAAAAGAAAGAAAGTTGTAAAAAACAGAAAGATACATTTGAACGACAAAAAAGAATTAATGAAAAGAAAAGAGGAAGAAGTAAAGAAAATGAGATGAAGCGAGGAAGAAAAGTGGAGAGAAAGGGTAAGATGAAGAGAGGTGGGAAAGAAAATAAAGGAAAGAAAAATGAAGGGAAAGAAAGAAAGAGAAGGAAGTAAAGAAAGATAAATATATAGAAAAGAAAGTAAAGGAATAAAAAAGAGAGAAAGGGAACGAAATACAGAAGGCACGAAGGTGAATAAATAAGGATGGATTGAAAAGAAGGAAGGAAAGAAAGAAGGAAAGAGAAGGAAGTAAAGAAAGCGACACTGAAAGAAAGAGAAAGAGAAAGATGGAGATGAAGGGGAGATAAAAACATGGCATTAAAAAGGAAGAGAGAGAAATGAAGGGAAGGAAAAAGGGACAGGAAAAAGAGAGAAAGATGGAGAGAAAGCAAAAATGTACATTACAAGGAAGAGATAAAGAAAAGAGAAGGAATGAATGAAAGAGAGGAAGGGAGAGAGAAGGCAGTGCTGAGTGTGAGGCGAGTCTGAGGCAGAGGAGGAATAAACAGAGGATTGTTGGAGGAAACGGCCGACTGTGGAGTGTGAGGTGTCAGTCGTGAACCGCGTGAGTCATGAGCTCCGGCACCTCGTCTCACACCGCCGCTGTCTACTCATGTCTGTCTCAGGCAAGGTGCATGCTGGGTAACGCTACACCTAGGGCTGTTTGTGGAAGTCTCTCACAGAGTGTTAGGTACAATGTAAACATACACACACACACACACACAAACAAATATTTTCTCACTGTGTATTCGATAATCCCACAGTGTTATGATATTCCTGAGCAAAATCTACTTCATCCTGTTTCATTTAAATGTAGGAAAGACAAAAACAGGGAAAGAAGATAAATAAAAGGGAAAGGAAGGAAAAAAGAAAGTAAAAAAGGAAATGAAAGGATTTAGAAACGTAATGTAAGGAATATTGAGAGATAGAAAGAAAGCAGATGAAAGAATGATGTAAAGAATTAGGAGAAAGAAATAAAAGTAATTAAGAAAGATGGATGAAAGGAAAGAGGAGGGAACAAAGAAAAGAGATAAAGTAAAATTTTGAGAGATGAGGAATGAAAGGTGGAAAAAAGACAAAATAGGTACTGTAAATGTAGAGAGAAAAAGAAAGAGGGAACTGAAGAGAGCAGACGGACGTGCGGTGGTGTCCTACACGCTGTCTGTGAGGAGTGACTCTGTGCTTTATGCTGTTTTCCAGAACGCCAGCTACAAAGGCGAGTTCTCGGCTTCTCACCCCACAGTGCAGATGTTTTGGGAGGTGTTCCACGAGTTTCCCCTGGAGAAGAAGAAACAGTTCTTGTGTAAGCATCTCGGTGTGCTGCATTTACTCTTAGGTTCCAATAATTACTACTGCTACTAGTAATAATAGTAGTAATAGTAATATTATTACTATTAACTACTGTTACTATTACTGATAATATTACTCCTGCTACTATAATTACTATTACTACTGTTACTATTACTACTGATATTATTACTAATACTGATACTATTATTACTATTACTACTGTTACTACTGTTACTATTACTACTGATATTATTACTACTGATACTATTACTACTGTTACTTCGACTATTACTACTGTTACTATCACACCTGCTACTATTATTACTATTACTACTGTTAATGCGAGTATTACTACTGCTACGATTACTCTTACTAAGATGCTAATATAGCTAATATTATTACTATTGCTACTGCTACTAATACTATTACTGATAGTATTACTATTTCTACAGATACTGCTGCTATTACTATTGCTACTGCTACTATTGATATTATTACTAGTTCTACAGCTCTTATTATTATTATAACCTTTACTTTTACTTTTACTCTTACTACTACTGCTACTGTTACTCCTGCTACTATTATTACTATTAATACTATTACTATTTGTACAGATACTGCTGCTATTGCTAACTTATACCACTGCTGGTATTATTAATGCTAGATACTATTACTATTTTTACTATTTCTATTATTACTATTTTACTGCTACTATTACTACTGCTATAGCTACTATTATTACTATTATGATTACTATTGCTACTTCTACTGCTGCTACAATTCCTACTGCTATTACTTTTACTACATCTGCGGTACTATTATTACTGTTTTACGTTACTGCTGCTACTACTACTGATACTATTACCATTGCTACAGCTACTATTACTAATGCTATTAGTACTATTTATTATTACTACTACTACTACTCCTACTATTACAGCATTATAATACAAACGGAACAGTAGAGTGTTTTGGTGATGTCTCTCCGCTCCACAAGACCACACGTGTATGTTTTAACAACAATGTAAGCAACAATTTCAGGTTGAGTAAATGTTCAGATACACTGTGTTATTGTGTAAGTGTCCCATGATAACTGTAGCACAATGCAGTGTCTAGAATACTCCAGTCAGTTCCCTTTTCTGTTTCAGACCTTGTTCCAGGTTGTGTTCCAGTTACTTTAATATTCTTCAGATGATGAATGTATATCCATGATATTTTAAAACCCATAAGAATAATTATCTGCTTGCGACAGATCAGGCAGTAAGTCTTAGTGCTATCGAATCGAATTGAATCTAAAGTGACAAAGCCCAATGATCTAATCGAATCAAATTAACAGTCTACATAGGATTCACAGCCTACGTTGGCACCAAGAAACCTGCGAACAGCACGGCTGTGTTCAACGACTGACCCTGAAAGATTAACACTGAGCTGAGATGAGCTGAAACCGGACACTTCTAAAGTGTTAACGGCTATTGATCTCTCTCTCTCTCTCTCTTTCTCTCTCTCTCTTTCTCTCTTTCCTTTAGTGTTCCTCACAGGCAGCGACCGGATCCCCATCCACGGCATGTCCAGCCTGCGCATCATCATCCAGTCCACGTCGGCGGAGGAGCACTTCCTGCCCGTCGCTCACACCTGCTACAACCTGCTGGACCTGCCGTGCTACAGGAGCAAAGAGACGCTGCACTCGAGGCTGACGCGCGCCATCGAGCAGTACGAAGGCTTCAGCCTGGTGTGAGAACACGGCCGCTCTCTCTCTCACTCACACACTCTTTCACTCGCACTTTCCCCGAGGACAGACGGCGTCTGATGCCTCACGCGGACCGTCTCTGTGGACAGTGTGAGTAGGAGCGTAATACAGACTCTAAACCTTTGCTGAACTCTCGAGTGGAATAAATCTTTTATCCGATTTGTTTTTTTTGGAGTGTTAGTGCAAGAGTTCTTGACGTGCACAGTGTTATTCGGAGCGCTTTTCGCTTTCCTGTTTCTTTCTGCTGGGATGAGTGTCCGGACAGCGTACGATAGACAAATCTGCTCAGAGACAGGAAGTATCTTCAGTCGGTTTGGAGTCACACCCAGGTGCTTGTTTATTTTTAGTAAAAAATCTTTTTTTTTTAATGTTTTTTGCTTGTGCACCTTGTTCGAAAGAAAGAACTCAGTTTAAGAACAGAAACGATTCCTCGTCCTCTGAGCTTTCGACTGGAGATGTCCAGACCTGCTGCTGCTAAAGTCACGGAGGAAAGAACAAGCCATTACCCAGACATGAAAGCCTGTTATTCCAAACTCTGCTTATTCTCCTAACTTGACTAGTCGCCCCCGCTAATCCTTCTGCCTTTGATACACACCACTAGCAAGGAACAGCTCCTACAGCTTTCGTTTCTTCCCCTTTCACCCCCATCACTCCCCCAATAACACCCCCCCCCCTCTCCCCAACATTAGCATGCATGCGAGTGTGACGTCCAGGACGGAAGTAGAGCCTGTTTAATGACTGTTTAGTGCCACGGTAAATATATATATATAATTACGGTAAAACCCAAAAATAATATTTAAGGTTAGAAAAAACGAATAGCTGAGGATTTAAAAACGACGGATGAAACAGTCGGAGATGATTTTTCTGTCTGAGGGAGGAGATTTTTTGCAATAACCGGGTGATGCGTGTAAACAGTTTCGATTTGAACGCCGGCCTATGCACAACCACGAGTCTGTGGGACGAATGAACGAACTAACGAACGAGCGTTAGCGAAACGGGTCCGAGGCGGAGATTCCTGCTTCAAGACTCCTGATTTAAATTTTAAAGAAGCTTAAAGGTGGGGTCAGTGATTCTGTCAGGAGTAGTTACCCCCTTTTATATTGCACATGCTAAGAGGAGAACCTCAGGTTTCTATGGAAACCGCAGACACAACTGACTTGTCTTTTCGGATGTTCTGCCGATTTAGACGTCTTGTTTAATTTAAAATCATTACTGACGCCACCTTTAATGTCTCGAGCTGTCTGTATTTGAGTGTTTTAAAGACGGCTGTAAGTGATGCTGGAAAAAATTTAGTGAAAACACACACGCACACACACTTTGCACTCTCAGGTCACAGACACCTCTACATAGTGGAAGCTCGAATTTAGCTGGAGACGCACAAATTAGTTTTAATGCAAACATATTTGATTTTAAAATACTCAGATTTTTGCCACTGGCGTCTCCGGATCAACAAGGGGCGGAGCTTCGACTAACCAATTACAAATTCATTAAATATTACAACAAAGTCAGTTTTACTTCTATGGCTTTAGCAAAATATGTGATATCGTAGTTAGGGTTCACGTTAACAGCCTTCCTTGTGTACTTACAAGAAGATCTAATAATATTATTTTGTAAATAGTTCACTGAACTAGCTCGCTTCCTGTTAGCTAAGCTTCTACGTCGCGCAATAATAATTCCGCTGTCACATAAATAAAAGTAAAAGCATTTTTTGTTTGTTTGTTTGTTTGTTTTAAGTCAAAGTTTTCTGTTGAACATAAAGTGACGCATTGCTCTCTTTGAACTCCTTTTATGTCTTTTAACCCACATAACTGACGCACAGTCGGACCGGAACATCGTAGGTTTTGGAGTGTTGGAGCAGGAAGTCACCCCGAGGCGTACAGCACCGCTCTCTTATACAAATCGGCTTTTTTTTTTTTTTTTTTTAAACATCACTGCATTTAAAAGTCGAGTTTCTTCTTCAGAATTTCTGCTTACGCGCATCTGAGGAACGTGAAGAGACGGTGAACAGGACGTTGTTAAAAAGGGATTTCCTTTCCGCAGCCACGACGCTCTGACGTTAAGTACCGGATCAGAAAGACTTGGTGTGAGAAGTGACACACAACAAAGCCATGTGATTATGGTTATAATGATGATGATGTTGTGGAGGTAGAGCACTGCGGCAGAGAGACTCGCGCCTGCGTTCCTCTGGTTCCTCCGTGTTCATTCAAACAGCACCAAGCCTTTCTGTCCAGTACCGTAATGTCATCTTCAGCGAACAAGGGCTTCTTTGTGGCTGCTGCTGCATTATTTTAGTAAAGTATATTTACTTTTATACTTCTCTCAAATGGAATATATTGTTTTATCTATTTTTTTCTTTCCAGAGCAATTAAATTAAACTGAAAATTCCACCTCCAGATGTGTCGTCTGCTTTGTGCGCTTTATTTAACGTTCCTTTAGACTTTTGTCACACTGCACACACACACACACACACACACCTCACTCTTCAAACTGATTGTTGATTGTAGGAGCTCAGTATAAGGGACGGTTGTTAGGGCGGGGGAGGTTAAGACTGTGGGTTACTGATCAGAAGGTCACTAGTTCAAGCCCAACCTCCACCAAACTGTCACTGTTTAAACAGCCCTGCACTTTGACCCCAGCTTCCTAACCAGCAGGGACACATAAAGAGAATTTCATCATGCTGTAATGTACAGTACTGTGCAGTGTTTATTTTGTTATTTCATAACGTTTGTTAAAAGTTATGAAGTAGAGCACCGCCTTTAGCACATTTCAGAATGTTACAAATAAATCTTATATAAAAAAAACTTAACTTCAAATAACTAAACAAAAAATGTAAAGATTTGAAAGATTATATATATATATATATATACACACACACACACACACACAGACCGCGTTCCAAATTATTATGCAAATTGGATTTAAGTGTCAAACAATAAATGTTTAGTTTTTAAATAAAACTCATGGATGGTGTTGTGTCTCAAGACTCTTTGGATCACTGAAATAAATCTCAGACATGTGTGATAATTAGTTTGCCAGATGAGCCCAATTAAAGGAAAAGTACTGAAGAAGGTTGTTCCACATTATTAAGCAGGCCACATGTTTCAAGCAGTATGGGAAAAAGAAAGGATCTCTCTGATGCCGAAAAGCGTCAAATTGGACAAGGTATGAAAACATTAGATATTTCACGAAAACCCATCCACTGTGAAGAAATTTGTGGCTGATTCAGAGCACAGACAGGTTCGTGCAGATAAAGGCAGAACGAGAAAGGTTTCTGCCAGACAAATTCATCAAATTAAAAGAGCAGCTGCTAAAAAGCTACTACAAAGCAGCAAACAGACATTTGAAGATACTGGTGCCTCTGGAGTCCCACGAACCTCAAGGTGTAGGATCCTTTAAAGGCTTGCAGTTGTGCGTAAACTGTTTGGCCACCCCTAACCAATGCTCACAAGCAGAAACGGTTGCAGTGGGCCTAGACATACATGAAGACTAGTTTTTAAACAGTCTTGTTTACTGATAAGTGTCGTGCAATCATGGATGGTCCAGATGGATGGATGGTAAGTGGATGGCCACCATGTCCCAACAAGGCTGCGATGTCAACAAGGAGGTGTTGGAGTTATGTTTTGGGCCAGAGTCATGGGGAGAGAGCTAGTAGGCCCCTGTAGGGTCCCTGAAGGTGTGAAAATGACCTCAATATACCGCAAAGTATATTGACTGACCACTTTCTTCCATGGTACAAAAAGAAGAACCGTGCCTTCCGTAAGCAAAATCATCTTCATGCACGACAATGCACCATTTCATGCTGCAAAGAATACCTTTGTGTCATTGGCTGCTATGGGCATAAAAGATGAGAAACTCATGGTGTGGCCACCATCCTGCCCTGACCTCAACCCCATTGAGAACCTTTGGAGAATCCTCAAAAGATCTATGAGGGTGGAAGGCAGTTTGATTCAAAACAGCAGTTCTGGGAAGCTATTCTGACATCCCGCAAATAAATTCAAGCAGAAACTGTCCAAAAACTCACAAGTTTAATGGATGCAAGAATTGTGAAGCTCACGTTCCACCACATCCCAAAGATGCTCTATTGGGTTGAGATCTGGTGACTGTGGGGGCCATTTTTGTACAGTGAACTCATTGTCATGTTAAAGAAACCAATTTAAAAATTATTCGAGCTTTGTGACATCACACCATCACAGCCATCAGAGGATTGGGACATGGTGGTCTTAAAGGGATGGACATGGTCAGAAACAATGCTCAGGTAGCCCGTGGCATTTAAACGATGCCCAATGGGCACTAAGGGGCCTAAAGTGTGCCAAGAAAACATCCCCCACATCATTACACCACCACCAGCAGCCTGTGGTAACAAGGCATGATGGATCCATGTTCTCATTCTGTTTACGCCAAATTCTGACTCCATTTGAATGTCTCAACAGAAATCGAGACTCATCAGACCAGGCAACATTTTTCCAGTTTGCTCGTGCAAATTGTAGCCTATTTTTCCTATTTGTAGTGAAGATGAGTGGTACCCGGTGGGGTCTTCTGCTGTTGTAGCCCATCCACCTCAAGGTTGTGCGTGTTGTGGCTTCACAAATGCTTTGCTTCATACTTTCTACTTTCTGCTCTTCTATCAGCTTGAATCAGTCGGCCCATTCTCCTCTGACCTCTAGCATCAACAAGGCATTTTCGCCCACAGGACTTTTCACACCATTCTTTGTAAACCCTAGAAATGGTTGTGCGTGAAAATCCCAGTAACTGAGCAGATTGTGAAATACTCAGACCCAACAACCATGCCACGCTCAAAATTGCTTAAATCACCATTCTTTCCCATTCTGACATTCAGTTTGGAGTTCAGGAGATTGTCTTGACCAGGACCACACCCCTAAATGCATTAAAGCAACTGCCGTGTGATTGGTTGATTAGATAATTGCATTAATGAAAAATTGAACAGGTGTTCCTAATAATCCTATAGGTGAGTGTATATGTGTGTATATATATACTGTAATTATATATATATATATATATATATACACACTTTAAAAAATATATTTATTTAAAAATTAAACCGTAAAAATGTGGGCGTGTCTGTACATTAAAGATAATATATTTGAGGTGGACGTAAGACGAGTAATAAAACACATTGAGTGTTTTTGGAATTCTTGTCTGTTTGTTTGTGCACACGTCACATACTGTAAAAACTACTGAATGAATTTTAATGGGGTTTTCACAGAATTTAAATGGAACAACACCCTCCTCCCCCCCCCCCCCCCCCCCCCCCCAATATCTAGATTTAACAGATGGCGCTGTAGGTTTTTATTTATTTTTACATATAACTACTTTAAAATGTACAGAACTATGCAAAAGTCATAGACACCCTGGTAAAAAGTTTGTTATAGATGTTTTACTTCATTATTGAGGTGCTCGTTTATTTTTAGTTTAAATCTTTTTTTTGTTGTTGTTTTTTGCCTTGTTTGAAAGAAAGAACTCAGTTTAAGAAACAAGTCCTAGTCCTCGTCCTCTGAGCTTTTGAACTGGAGATGTCCAGACCTGCTGCTGCTGAAGTCATGGAGGAAAGAACAAGCCGTTGTCCAGACATGAGACGCCGGTTAGCCCTAACTCCTGTTTTTGGTAATTCTAAGATCCAGTTCTTAAGCTGTGTTGCTTCATTTACGATTTCTTTTATAAACCTCGTAAATGTTTTATTGTGTTTCAAACTTTGTTTTGGTTTCATTTTAAGATCATTAAAAAAATAAGGAGTGAACACTTTATGAACTGGCTTTATAATAAAGTCTTTATAATGAAGTTTTTTCACAGATACAATTTAGACGCAATATTATGAGGACTGTTCGAGTCAAAGTGGGACTTTTTATTGTACAGAATAACAGTTCGGAGAGTAAAAACTCCCTTTATTTCTCTATATAATCCCAATATACACTAATGCACTTCTCCCAGTGTTTCACTAGTGCTTTGACACCATCAAGGTAGAACATTTTCTCAGTATGCTGGGGCCATGATCAGAAACGCCGGCCTTCCAGGAACTCCTTTAAAAGATCGAACGTGTGGAAATGTCCTGGAGCGAGGTCAGGACTTGTACGGTGGATATGGCAGTAATAATGGCATGTGTATGTGTGGATGTGGCAGCCGAGTTCCTGTAATGTGCAAGTGGTGTTGGTGAATGAGTGTGTACAGTACAGTTCACACACAGATGCGTCTCTTATTCGAGGATCACACGTTCCACTCTCTGAATCTTCACCGGAACGACTGCAGTGAGCTCCGAGCCACCTCAGCCCAGGATCATCATTCACAGACGTACGGACGTCTTTAAAACACTCAAATGCTGTATTGAAGCTCAGAGAGTCTCCCTGTGCTTCAAGTCTTTTTTAATGTCAGCCGCTTTTATGGCTGCATTCGAAAGCAATTTGATCACAAGTCTTGGTGGACTTGAACACCCCTTGTAGTTGTGTTTATTGCTTGTTTTATAGAGGATAAAATATGGAGTCTTCTTCCCAGACACGTCCACCTGAAGTCTGTAAAAACCCTGATGGACTCGGATGGATGAAAAACCCTGAAGATGATCCAGTAGTAATCACGTTAACTCACCTCCCCAGGATAAAGTAATATGATTAAACCCTTTTTACTTTAACCAAAGAATATTAACACAGGGGTATTGTTGAGTTTTTCGGACTTAAAAAGCATTTGCTAGAAAGAAACACAATACACAGACGAGTTCAGTAAAAATAGGTTTTTGCTTTATGTACAAAATACAAATAAATCATGTACTAAAATGTACACACCCTTATTCATTATAAACCATCAGTGTTCACGTTCAGTAAAAACGAAGGTCACACTGCAAAATATCTATTTCAGAGGAAAAACAGGAGAGACTAACATGCTAATTTTTAACTCTGAGAGTCAGAGAGTCAGAATCAGCCAAACCTATTCACTCTCCCTCTCTCTCTCTCTCTCTCTCTCTTATAGAACTATCGCTCTGCAATAAGAAATGGCAGCCAGGTTGCTGTGAAGCTGTTGGCCCGTGTCGTCGTTACACAAAATCCTTACAAGAAACGCTGGTTAGAGCCGTCGGTAAGAAAATGCAAAATAAAGTACAACACGTGAAAAGGTCGTCTCGGGTCGAGACCTTGTGCGTCGCCACATGAAGTATGAAAACGATTCGCGCTAAACTTTGAGCAAATTACTGCGTAAAGCATGAAAGAGTTACGATAACGACATGAACATGTCTACGGCGGCAGCACTACAATTCATACGTCAAAGAGAAGTGTGTGTGAAATACGGCACCATACTGAATTATCATCAAATTCTCAAAAGGTAAAATGTTGTAGTTTACGTTTTGTCCCCCCTGAAGTTCCCATTATTGTCTTAACCTTCTCAGATCTGATTTGAGACAAATAATAATAATAATAATAATAATAATAATAAATAGAAATTGCCAGTCAAATGTCTTTAAACAGTGTTGCTGTGGTGACGGTTACGGGGTTTACAGCGATCAGTCCAGCACAGAGTGATAACCTCTGCCTTTAATTAAAGAAATGAGAACCGTGTGGTGTTAAAAGCAGCTTTAAAATATTTTTACTTGGAAAAAAAAAATTTGCTTCTTTTTAAAAAACAATCCAACAAACCCTCATATCTTTTGAAACAGCTCTCCGTGCTTCGACTCTCAGACTATCCGCCCTCAGAGCCCTCGGAAGCCACCGATTGGCTGATATCGCTGTGATTGATGAGGATTAAGTAACACCCATCCCTCTGGCTCCGACAGCTCGCCTAATTAGATTGACTCCGTCTTTGGATCACGCTGTTCTGCTTGTGAGATACAATGATGTCAATGTCAAAATCCAACCTGTTTTAAGAGCATTTGACTGGCGGTGATCATCATCAACAACATCAACTAACAATTAAAAACAATGAAGTGGTTTGTTATTCTGTGATACGTTTCTAATCGTCTCTGGTGGATCAGACGCTGCATTCGGGTAGCTTATGTGATCGGAGACGAACTGTTTGTTTGTACAATACTGACGCCGTGAGTGAGATCCGCCCGCGGCTTACGTGAAGCCGGAGGTTCGATGGCGCTGGAGGTGAGATCCATGACGTCTGTTTGCGGTCCAGCAGACGGAGCGTGAGATCGAATCGCGCTGTGCAAGTGTGTGTGTGTGTGTGTGTTAATAGTGGTAGAGAAATCCAACAGGGTGAAGAAGAAGGAGAAAAGGGATGGATTTGCCGGGGGAGGGGCATCTTCATCAGCCAAAACTGCCTGTGAGCTACAGATGGCTCATGACGGCGGGGAAAAAAATAACACAAAAATCTCCCACCCGATGTGCGACTCCAACAGGAGGGTTTCGATTAGCTTATTTAGCTTTACTGAGCCGAGTCTCTGCTTGTCCTTGTCCTTGTCCTTGTGCTTTGCCTCTCTTGACGCCGGATGCTAGATGAATTTCGAAGAGTCTCTTTTGCTGATCAGGACTTCCAGGAGCTTCAGCTTGGCCTTGATGTGCTTGTACTCGTTGTATTCCACCGCCAAGGGCGAGCGATCTTCCTTCTGCACGTTTCTGTGGAACGTACAGAGATTTATGGAGTTTTTGTGAAGCGGAATGTATATAAAAAAAATATATATATATATCATTCTGTTGGTTTGGTGACGCTGATCTTTACCTGCCGTTCTGTCTGAAGAACTGGTCCTCGAATTCGCGTAGGCTCTTTCGGATCCTTTTCTTTTCCTCTCGAGCTTCCTGCAGCTGTTCCACCAGTTCCTGACTGTTTTTTTTGAAAAGAAGAAGAAAAGCTTGTTCAGGACATAATGAGGTCACAGTTTGTTAGCAGAGTCTGTGCTGAAATCTTTCTATTCTTCATTTTCTTGTTATGAAGAAATATGAAGTGTTATAACGGCAAGTCTTGCCGAATAGACGCGGTTCTGCTTGTATCGCGTCTCCCGACACCTTGTGTCTTTAATTGCCTAAACGAGCCTGGTGATTAAACGACCCCGCGTAGCTGCTATAATGCAAGTGATGACATAAATTAACGTTGTTCTTATTGCATTGAAACAGATTACAGAAGATAAAATCCTGTATTAGAAGAGGAATAAAACACTTGCTATTTGATTTGATAACAGTACCCCCTCCCAGTCCTCTCTCATTAGCATGTGGGACTCACATGGTGGCGGCGTGCAGGTTGGACAGCCTCATGTCGGTGCTGTTCTTCGAAGGCGAAAGTTCGTCTACGGGTGAAATGAACCCGTCCACCTCTTCATCCAGATGGTCCAAAAATCCCAGCATGCTCAGCTCCGGACGGACCGTCAGCTGCGCGAGCTGCGTCTTGTTATCGTTGTCTTCGTCCGAGCCGTCCTCTTCCTCCTGCAAAAGAGACGGCGTTTTGCGCCCGATTAGCTGGAGGATTTGCGCCCGATCAACCCTGATGATTTTGATTAACAAGTGAAAGCAGGAAGATTTGATCTAGTTGATCTAATAAAGTGATCTAAAGCGTGATCAGGGTGGACTCGCTACCAAATAATCACAACAACGATAAAGGAATACTACAGCCTTTATTTGTTTTTTCTTCCTCTAGCTAATCCCTCTGTAGCACGCGTGTGTGTGTATGATTACCATGGACAAGAATTTCGACAGGTTTAAATGCACCGAAGGAAAAATAAATGGTCTTTATGAAAATCTAGGGTGAGGACTGCGACGGAAACACTTATTAATCTTAAACTATTCTCAGGCAGTCTCGTCTGATGTTTTACTGTCACATTGTCACAACTTTTCGAGCGCTGTCCGTGCACCATGGCTAAAACCTTCCTGTTGGGGAAATGTTCCAGATCAGATGTATTGATTTAAAGCTCAATTTGCCAAAAAATTCTAATCAAATCAGATGTGTGTTTTAATAGAAGTTGCTTTAACAACATGCATTGTGAGTGATTTAGGAAGTGCACAGGTTTTACTTTCAGGAGAACGTGTCTGCTCTTGTCCCTGGTAATCTCTCTCCCACACACACACACACACACACACACTACAGATGCAGCGAACAGAGATTAGGTTACAGTGTGACGGAGTACCCCTCCCTTTAAGTCTCTTTGTGTACTACTGATTCCCGCGGGATGTTTCCCCGTCACGTATCACCACCGCACGCCATGCACGTGAAACCACGTCTGCGTGTGCTTTCAGAGACTCGCAATCACGTCAACCAGTGTTAAGTGATGATAATCACACGGCACTCCAAGCACTCAAAAGCTACTGATTCGGCACGTGAATCAACAAGCTGCAATCAAGGTTAAGGTTATTTATTGAGAGGGGGCCGGGCAGGGAAGGAGGGGGGGGGGGTGGAAGGGTGTTACAGTCGGAGCATTTCTGGGCGGCCGGGCGGCAGCTCTTCACCTGGCCGTGGTCGAAGAAGAGAGCGGGTTCCCCCTCGATAATGGGCTGCAGCTGAGGGCCTCGCCGCTTGCTGGACGGAGAGCCCTGCTAGTCATAAGGAGGGTCACAAGGAAGGAACCACTCAGAGCACTGAACTACAAACCTACTACACTTTTAGACTCATCATCCTAAACCAAGCAAAAAAAAAAAAAAAAAAATCCTACAATTGTTCAGTTTCATCAGGTTCTGCTTATAATGTTTTTTCAGGGTCATAAAATTCTCTTCCAGCTTCAGAAATTAAAAAAAAGAAGAAGTAGTAGAAGAAAAATTGTGCTGTTGAACAGATGTGTAGATATTCATCCAGAAAATAAAAGAAACGAATAAAATACTTACAATGACGGGGATGGTGGACGCTCTGCAGAGGATCTGTTTGACGAGACGATAGCGATCGTACAGCGGCTTCATGAGCTGTCGCTCTGTTTTTGTGATCTTGAAAGAGGAGAACAAACAGGAGCGCGAGTGTTAGACAAACACCCGTTATTACGTTACACGACGCATGTGTTAGCCAATCATGTTCCCCTTCGAGTCAAGTGAAGTCTTCGCAACACTTCGCAGTGTCAGCGTGCTTCCTGTTTTTATAGTAACAGAAACATCCTCATTATTTTATATTTAAGGCTCAGTGGGATCCGATCAGAACTGCTCCTGTTTGTCCCTTTAACTCACATCTGCTCCCTGGATTCTTGAATAATCACGTCATGTAAATGTTTATCTCGTCTGCTAAGGATGAAAATCTGCCTGTGACAAGAGCGAGTGGAGAAGTTGAGCTGTGTGTGTGTGTATGTGTGTGTGTGTTGATCTACGTAATGAGCTGAAGCCCTGATGCAGATGAGAGTAATTACAGCCCACAAGGTAACCTTGGTTCAATAACAAACAGCTTTTATAACAGTACGCTCTTCTGTTGGATTCTTTTGAATGAGACCGAAGTCTTCAGCCTGAACGGGGCCAAGAATCAATTTAAAGTTTTTTAAAAATTTATTTATATTTTGATTTTTTTTAATGTTATATATATAATACAGTAAATGTTTGTGCCAAAGAAGCTACTTCGGAAGGTTATGCAACATGGAAGTGACCGATCTCGCTTCCCTAAAAATTTCTAGTTGCTAACTCCAGCCGTTTTAGGAGAGATGATTTTATATGTGGCCCCAAAAATTGACATTTTTCAGTGTTTTACTGTCTCACTTCAAACAATAATCATTTAAAATAATAAATTATTCATATTTCTTTGAGTATTGATACTAAAATTGGTTTAAGCTTCTACAAGCATATGACGTGTAAAAAGTGTTGCTTTAATTAAAGATTTCCGTGCGAAAGTAAGAATCCCCCCCTCAAAATTCTGTAGTGTCCGTAACCTTGTCAAATTCATGTTGCAATATCGTAACATTTTAATTTAGCATTTTAGAATAATGCCCTTTTTAGGTTTGTCTTTTCATGTGAAATTTAAATTGTCCAAGATTCATCAGAATGACAGTTAAGATCGTGGAAAGATTTAAATTTCGAAAAGTTACAGACACTACAGACATAAAAGGGCATGAAATTGTATTTGGCAAAATGTGTTTCTTTTCATCTGATAAAAATATAAATATGTATGCATATTTCCCCGAAAAATGTAAAAGCATGGATCTGGAGATAAGAAGCATTAAGTATTATAAAAAATGGTGCTATATGATCCTGTCTGAAAATTCACTTTTTTACCTACAGAAGGTGAGACACTTTTTAGCACCAATAACATGTTTTGGCCTTGACAGTCTCGTAGGCATAAAATATCACCATCTTCTCATCCGTCAGTTCTGTTTTCACACATTATTCCCTCTACGCTGACAATCTGGTGCAGCATGAAAATGATCAGAACTGGAGGGTTATACGAGAAATCAACAATGCTTTCCACACACACACACACTCACCGGTCTGCCATGAATGCCTTCGTAATACAGCAGCGCTTTCTGGAGAGCTACTTTCTCTGCACCGATCTGTTCTCTGGTCATGTCCTGTTTTGGAAACACAATGAATGGAAATGATTCATTAAAATATGACGCACATATCTAACATACAAGCTGCGTCTTTTGCACACTGTAGATATGATGCTAACTTTGCTAACGATTAAAGAAAGGACATCGGCATTTCTAAACAAAAGAATAGGGCTGTACTAAAAATACAACCGATAAAGATACAGTATATACCTACATCTGTAACAGCAGCACCTTTTTAGCTCTGTAATGGCGTTGTTGTGTTTTTGTAGATAACAGTAAGCCTGTTTTAGATACTAAACACATGTTATTGTCTGAAGGGTGTGTGTGATGATAACTACTCCTCAGGGCCCTACACACAGTTCAGTTTTCCTCCGTCATGTTGTTTTTTTGCGTTTGTAAATACAAACAGTACAAAAGTACAGATAAATGAATATTTTAGCAGTATGGCACAAGTGCTGTTATGATGAATATCGGCATGGCTAACATGTGGTCATAGGCACAGAGAGGGCTGAAGCCCTACTTACACCCAGGCTGCGACCGACAGTTAGTTTAACGTTTGTAGAACACCTGGGACGCAGAGTGACGCGTATAGTAAACAATCCCAGTGCTGTTACGCTCGATATCATCACTCGTGAAATGCCTCTCCATCAATCAGATTACTTAATTGAAACTAACTGTTTCTGGAGAGAAAAGTATGGAAAATAAATAAGTTTCCATCACTTGGAGGTGGAATGTGAAGTCCTTGACACTGGAAATCAAAAAGTCCTAAAGATGCTCATGTAGCTCAAAAACTTGCTAAATGTTACAAAACCTGACACTAGAGACTCCTTCCATGAATCTTAAATAACAATATAGGAGAATTTATTAATATAGAAAATAATCTATGAATATACTTTATTTAAGTAAATAAGAGCATGCTTTTAATTTGTTTATTACATTAAGTCCCTACATACGAACAAGTTCCATTCCGAGAGCTTGTTTGTAAGTTCAGTTTGTTTATAAGTTCAACAAACACTGTCTAGGTACTAGGATGCTAACACAGTTGGCTATACCCCATATATTTGAACGATTCATGTAACAAAACGAGCAATGTTTATTTACCATAAATGCTCAATTATTTAATTTATTTATTTTCGCTTTTGTCTACATCGTTATTATTTTTAGCAGCACCAGCTTCACCACTGCTGCTTTTACGCTTGGTTCCAGACGTCCTGGGATGCACGCTGCACGTGCGTGACGATGTACACTGGACATGTGATCTAACATCCGCCATTTGACATGTGTGAACACATGTTCATATCTTCTTCTAAGTTCGTAACTCGGATGTTCGTATGTAGGGGACGTACTGTATTAGCCTTATATGGAGGGCTTGTTATACAAGTCCTTTTGAATGAGTTGTTGCTATAGAAACTGACACTAATGTTAAAGATAATGCATCATGCATCAAATGCTTTTCGAATCATTTGAACAGAGACACTTCAGCAGTGCTGTGGTTATAAACTCTTGCCTTGATGTCCTCGGGCCGTCCCGCTTCGGTGCGTTTCTCCTGCAGTTTGTTCATCACCGTCTCCAGCGTGCTCTCCACAGGCGGTTTGGGCGCCTTGGCCTCGCTGGGTTTCTTCTCCAGCTGAGAGCCGAAGCTCTTGGGCAGCGTGTTACTGCGCTGCCTCGGCAAAGGAACCAGATCTTCCTCTGACTTCAGCAAACTGTGCTCTGTAGGAGTTTGGGAGAGACGTTACTCAGTTACTGTGACATTTCTGTTGTCTATCTACATAAAAGACGATGCTCAGGCTGTGTGAGATGCCTGGACATCTTAGATTCCCTGTGTTTAACTTCACGAAATATGCCTTACATCAGCATGACTAAGCGACTTCTTACAGTTCTGGCTAAGCGGCTAAACACTGACCTTTGGAACGAGAAGAGGGTTGCGTATTTATTTTTTCATTTTTCAGTTTATTTTCCAAAAGCGTCATGAGTGTTGGATTAGCCTGACTTACAGGATGCTAAGCACTCTAATTCTTCCTTCCTGCTTTGGACGTGAAGTGTTACAGGCGTACCTTTGAGATCTTTGCGGAGCTTGGCCAGCTCATTCATCCACCTCAGGACCTCGGGGTTGGCCGCTTTGTCACTGTGCGACGGCTGTAGAGGGGAAAAACACAGCGCCCATTATTGTTGTCTCAGAAAACAGGAAGCGAACTCACAAGGGGCCGTTTCACAAAAGCGGCTCTGGTATCCGTCTGGATTTCCCTGGAAAGCCGTGGCACTTTTACTGACCCTGTATTTGCGGTCCTCCTCGAACTTTTCCTCAAACTTGCGGATCTTTTTCTTGAGGCTGTGGATCTTTTTGGAGAGCTGCGTCGACGTGAGTTCCTCGCATTCGTGATCGCAGGAGCCGAGGGAAGAACTCCGCCGCCGGCTGAACGAACACGGGAGAATAATAGAGACGTAATCAGACACCTGAAACATCGTCTTACCTCTGTCCCTTACCTTTAACAGTCGCCAAACACAAGGTTATTAGTTTACTAGATACGAGTTTAATCAGAAAACTCCTTCCACCATCAACACAATTTTCACAATGACAATATTTTGGGCTGTTCTCTTTCTATAGAAAATTACTATTAACGATTAACAATGTAATAATATTTGCTGATTTCTTTAACACAGGTCTCGGAGCTCCCGCAAAGTGTGTGTTAAACACAAATATGACAATATGGGACCATTTAATTTGTTATTATTACATTGTAATATTGATTAACTGCTCAGATAAAAATAAAACTGCCTTCTCCAAAGTCGCCGTTTCAGTGTCTATGTAAAGCTGAGCAAAAAAGCTAGGGAAGGGTTAGGGTTCGAAGGGCATAATCTAATATGAGGCCAATTTTGGAGGGGGAGGGGGGGGGGGTATCTGTACCATAATATGTTTGAATGATTTTAGTCTCTTTGAATAAGATTAAGATTCAATAATTTTGTCACATGCACCTTACAGCACAGGGAATTTATTTGTTTTTATATATATATATATTTATTTTACATATCCCAGTTAGGTAGCTGGGGGTCAGAGCATGGGGTCAGCACCTCTGGAGCAGATAGGGTTAATGACCTCACTCAAGGGCTCAACAGTGGTAACTTGTTGGTGCTGGGACTCAAACCCCCGACCTTCTAATGAGTAACCCAGATCTTTAACTGTTCCCCATGCAGTGATTAACTCATTCAGTCGAAGCTTTTAAATGTAAAATACATCCATTACTATGGTTCCTGTTCTTTAGTTCTTGTTTGACTGGAGTTCCAGGTTTGCTCTCACCTCACGAAAGAGTGTGTGTTGGGCGGCGAAGGAGGCACCTCGGTGTCGTCCAGGTACTGCTGCGAGTTCCCGTAGGCGTAGAAACGTGGGGAGAGCATGGGGTCCGAGTCTTCCTCCAGCAGCTGGCGGATCATTTTGCCCCCGGTGTGGGGTGAGAGGTGAGCTGCTTCATTGTCCATGTTGTCCCTGTGCCATGATGAGTAAGCTGGCACTGGTTCTATAAACAACAACAACAAAACATAAATATCTACAGATATTTTGCATATATAATTTATTGACATTCTGCCCTAGCAGCCGAACTGATTAAACACACACACACTGGTGTTCATGACCCGTAAGACTTTGAGCTTAAACAAACACCAGGTTCCTGGTTGTTTTTAACCTCCTGGACCATCACACGTTGGTTAAACGCAGGATTATTATGGTGTTAACGAGAGAAATTCCAGTCTGCGGCTTGTTAAGTCGTCCTTGAGACGGAGAAACCAAGCTCAACTCGAACATATGATTGATGTAAGAGAATAAAAGGCAAGGGAGTCCTGTAGAGCTGTTGCCAAGGAACAAGCAGCAACAATGCCAAGACTGCAGCAAAGGACGTGAGGTCATTTAAGAGCACGCTTGCGGAAAAAAACAAAAACAAACACTCCTGCGTGTCAGGGTGGCTTCGTGATCCGAAGCTTTGATGATGTGGAAGATTAACGCAAGTCATTCTTATGGATCTGGTGGTTTTCTTTCACACATGTGGTCCGGTTACGACAAACTTTCTCTGACGAGCTCATACACACACACAGCGAACCTGCAGCTACGATCCAGTATTAGCTTGAATGTAGCTTTAAGCGTATAAGTAAAGAATAACGGTGTGTGTGTGTGACCTCGAGCGACGCCGCAATCTGACCCAGGAATTCGAATGCGAGAAGGATCCGACTCAGACGTACAGTAACGGGTGTGCGCATTGCCCCCGCCCCCCCTCGCCCCCCCCCCGGCACTAAATTTGGCAGCAGGTCGCCGAAACAGGCAGCCTTGGCACTGGATACACTGGGACAAAGGTTGTTCCCCTCCCAGTCGTGTCATCAGGCTCATTGGGCTGTCCGTTGCTCTAAAGGAGACCCTCTATAAACTCATGCTCATGCTTTTTATTCGGCCTTTATTCATAAAGACGAGATAAAAAGCGAAAATAAGATGCTCGTGATTATCTTTAGATCATCAATCATTGTCCTTCAGTGTTAACCTTAAACCCGGGACTACTGTTTAAAACTGACTCATGCATTAAAGGAACACATCACGTGTCGAATGTATTGTCCGTGAGATTACAGACGGAGAGGTTTCCATGCTGAAGAAGAACTTGCTTTAAAAGTAAAAAATAAAATTAAATAATAATAATAATAATAATAATCCAGGCACTTTTTAAACTCTTTGATCTCTTTTTTTTTTTCAGCTTGAAATCCCCACGGTTCGATCCTGTGTGGTTGATTTATCCTTATGTTCGATGCCATTTCTTGTTTTTTTTGCATCTCACAAACACTGTGCGTGAATGTTTATGTGTGTGTGAGTGTGTGTGAGTGTATGATGTGATGCCCTGAAATGGACAGGCTTCCCATTCCGGTGTGTTCCTGAGACAGACTCCGGATTCACCACCAGGATAATGAATAAATGAACGAACACAATTTCATCCAATTTCATCCAAACTATAAACCTGCTAGTCGTATTTAACTTCTCTAACATATAACGCTTTAAGTAAAACACACACACACACACATTACCACAGCTCTTTCTATAGATTCTTACAAACACTCTCTCTCTCTCTCTCTCTCTCTCTCTCTCTCTTTTCAATGTTTTGCATAAACGTTTTTGGCACACACACACACACACACACACACACACACTTTCTGATGCCACATGCTTCTATTGTAAAATTGTTTTAAATACAATACAGGTTTTTATTCTCTGCTCTTTAGATCCATGTGGAAATTCCTGTCTTACACACTACAGATGTAGTAGATAAAGATTAAACCCTAAAGCATTGGGTGTCCCTCTAGAATGAGGATTATGTAACACTGTCTCTCTCTCACACACACACACACACACACACACACACACACACCATGCCTCCTAATATTCAGGGGAATCTCTGGACCGTGTGCTCATTCTATGTCCACCATTTTGTAGTTCGGAGTAAAAAAATAAAACAATAAAACACAACAGCTTCATCAAGTTAAAGGGTAAAGTGTCTCGACCTGGCAACCCTCCCAGGGGGGTTCGCTTTAGGCTTTAGATAGCGGCGGGGAGGCCGGCACTATATCTGTACAGGGTTTGGGCGAGACTCACACTGCCAAGGTCTTGGCAGAGAGGGTGTGTGTGTGTGTGTGTGTGTGTGTGTGTGTGTGTGTGTGTGTGTATGTGCATGCCCAGGTTTGTGCACATCTTTAACTGTCAGCCATGTAAGGAATTAGTGTGCATAAAGAAATGGAGAGAGGTGTGTGTGTGTGTGTGTGTGTGTGTTAAGAGTGTAGAAATGGACACACTTGATTCCCTCATATTTCATCAGCAGATTTAATCCGTTTCCACGGTGACAATAAAATCTCTGTGCGTGTGGTCTGTGCCAAACAAACTTCAGTGTGTATAAAAAAAAAAAAACATGGTGTGTGTGTGTGTGTGTGTGTGTGTGAGTGTGTCCTTCAAAGCTTAAGGACTTGAGAGAGTGAGTAAATGTGTGTGTGTGTGTGTGTGTGTGTGTGTAAGAGAGAGAGAATAATCCATGAATTCCTGTTTTTATTGCTGGTATAATCCATAATATTTGAGCCTCTTTTTTTCTCGTGATGATGATGATGATGATGAACCTTTTTATTATTATTTTAATATTCCTGATGATATCACGACCATTTCGGTTCACATGACCGATTTAGATCATAAAGATGGTCATGTGAGATTTCTGCCTTGTTGGCGGGAAACCTGGTGTTTATTATTATTTTTTTTTAACAAAATAACACGACAGTATAATAAAAATCAGTTCAGAATGTGATGAAATATTTGTGCGATGAGGAATTTGAAAACTAAATAAATAAATAAATAATTAAATAAAAAGGGTTACAGTGTGACACCACACGCACATGATCCCAGATGGGTCTCGTTTAAATGTCCATGAGGTCTGGAGTGCACGACCTGCAGCTCTGATCTCACCAAGAAGTCGCAACATTGTGGAAACTCCAAGCGAAAGGAGACCTTTTCATGTTGAAATCCGTATTACAAAAAAAAGTCGCTGTATTATATTCCAACATGAAAAAAAACCACTGACCACTGAACATTGTAATCTGATCTCATGACGATCACAACAAAGTAGCTCTGCAGCTGCCACCCATGTGCTGCAGGAGCAAAACATGCAGAGGAGAGGGGGGGGGGGGGAAGGAAGGAAGGAGACAGACTGAAAAACAGAAAAAGAGAGAGTGAGACTGACCTCCCCAGTTGCTGTCCTCCATTAGAGCGGACAGGTCCAAGCGTGGAACGTCCTCACAGCCACCCGAAGGCTCCGGGCCGCTGATGGCCTCCTGGATCTTCATGGCAGGCGTCTGAGCGAAGGAGAAAAGGAGCGAGAGATCAATGTGAAATGCAGCAGAGCAGGAGCTGGGCGCTCCTTAAGTTTAGTGGAGCGCTGCCTCCTGGTAGCCCAGCCCATGAGGCAGGGTGCGGAGAGAGCGTGGGGGCGGAGCTTATGCACCAAACCTCCTGCCTGCTGATCTGTCCTAACCAGAAAAACATCCTCCCATCTGCCCCTCTCCACACCTCCCTCCCTCCCTCCCTCTCTCTCACACACACACACACACACACACCCCTCCCTGTTGAGCCGGTCTACACTTGTTTGTCTCAGTGGCTGGTAAAGGCAGGAGGAGGAGGAGGAAGAGGAGGAGGGGAGGAAAAAAAAAAAAAACAGGGAGGAGAAAAAAAAAAGGGAACATAGAGAGCACGCAAGGCACGCAGGCAGAATGACAGGAACTTCTGTTATGGCAGACGCGACCGCAAACAATCCAGATTTCCCTTTTTCCCTTTCTGATTTTATTCCGTTACTCCCATGTTTTACATTTTCTCCCTCTTTCTAAACAACCTCCCGTTCTGCATTTGACTCTAATCTAATCCAACACACACACACACACACTGGGTGCACGCCACTGGACAGGTCTGTCCTACTCACCCCCCCGTTCTTGCACACCCAGACTTCCAGGGTTAAAGCGTGGGACTGGTTATTTTTGGAGCAGACCGTGGCGGTGCAGTTAGGATGAGGAATGCTTCTCCTCCCTTTTTCTTTTCCCGCTCTGCATAACAGACAGCGTGACAACACGCTCGGCTAAGAGCTCCGTTACCATCAGCCCTCTGACTGCGGCGGCTATAACTGATATGACAGCGCATAAAACCCCACGTGCTCACGCTGACGGACTTTTAATAGACGATTAGCTTATCCGGTGGGGCTAACACACCGTCTGGAGCAACTCAATACCTTTTGGGTCTATAAAGATTGCAATCATTTAAAAAAAATTATTATTATTATTATTATTATTATTACAGCTCTTAAACTCGAAATACAACATCCTGCCAAGTCAATGCAAGTCATGTTTTTATGCTGAACCTGATCCTTGAACCTGGACGCCATCCTGAAAACAGATCCAGTTCACCTTCATTATCCACTTCCAAGGCCGGGCATCAGATAATTACCCTAAATCTACCCGAGCCTGTACTTAATCACAATGATCCTCAGTTTCACATCAAGCCTGCAGAGTTAAAAAAAAAAAAAAAAAAAAAGCCTTCAGCATCCCCAGACATCCTGCATGAAGATACGCTACGTAGCAGGAGAACCATCACGCAAGCACTCAACAACAATTCTTATGAAACATACAGGATGTCTCGTGATGTGGCGGAAATTTCACACGCAAACAACAACTAGAAGGAAACCTGAGATTCATCAACAATTAAAACACAGCACAGGTCAATGAGGATTAAAAGAATTAAGTGCTTATATGGAAGACTTGTTGGAGTGTGTTAACGAGGACATCAAACTGTGTATATTGGGGTTTTTCGGATACATGTCAGGTCGAACAAAATCATTATCGTTACTCATATAAAGGATGAATTGTATCGGGACATGGGGATGACATCGCAAAAATGTAAAACTCTCGAAATGAGCGTATTGTTGTTATTATTGTTTTGGTTACAGATACAACCAAAAACAACCATATTGTTCTCGGTCATGTTTGTATCAAATGCTCTGAGCGTTATAACTACACAAGCCCAGAACTGATCCCTACAGCATCCTTTCTTATTTAACCTTCTTCTTGAACCTGTTACACGATGACAGATTCATGTTCCCTGCACTAGGAGGGAGGAGACGCGCTACAGGGTGAAGGATGCTGTACTGTACTGTAAATACAACAGGGCAGGATGGAATGTCTGCTCATCCACATGGTGTTTAATCGTACAGAGATGTACGTTAAAGACAGTTCCAGACAGTTGTAACATCTGTATGTTCTGTGTTTCCGTCACAGATGGACTCCGTCATGTCTCTACGGAACGACAGCGGAGAAACTCGTGCATGTACAGTAGAACACAGACGTAAAGTCCCCGGTGTTCCATACTGCGGCCCATAAAATCCGATTAGAGACCGATCCTGGATTTTAGAGCCTCTGGCATGTTAGCACTGATCGAGGCACAGAATGTCCTACCTGCGTCCTGCTATTGACCGTAATAAGAGCCTGACTGATCTGGCGGCAGCAGGGACGCTGAAACACAGCCACAAGTGCATCACGCTCCATGGAGAGCGAGTAATGCGCAAACGCCATCTGCTGCCGCGGCCGCCGCTCAACCCCGTCGACGCAAAGCTTTCCTGTTACTGTTTACATCAAAGGGCCACTCGTTCTTATTTAAACACACAGAGAGGACCGCTTGTCTCTGTGACATCACTGACATTCCACAGAGCGGCTGAATTCTTGAAACATGAGGTATTCATTTATTTATTTTTTTTGATAAAAGCAGGTCCATCAATGAATTTTAACTGTAATTTGGATCAAAGGTTAATAGCAACATGGCAAAAAAAAAAAAATAAATAAAAAATTTAGCATGTGAGATATTGTTGGACTCTACCTTTCTATCTAACCTACATATAATTTAAGATTTACAACAACGACAAATATAATAAAATTACGTTTATTTCTAGTCCAATGTTACTAAGATTGTAATCAAAAAGTTCTAATTTTGCTCCTTTCAAGAATCAAAGTCGTAAAATTAACAAAAAATTTCTGCTGTCTAATAAAACAAGAAATTTTTGCTTAAAATCTTTAGTAAAATTTGATTTAGAAATTTTAATAGCTTAATCATCTGATATTTGGCCTGTTTAAGAAAGTGTAAATAAATGTCATGAAATATTTAAAATGTAAAATCCAATTAAAAAATATAAATTTATATATAAAATATAAAAAATGTCAAATATGTTTAAGATATTTTCACTTGATAAGCTTTTTTTATTAAACGCGCTCGTTCTTATACATTATCATTTACAAACTTGTTTCAGACATAATCTAAGACTAATCATTTAAAAATGTGACCTTATTTTAAAATAAAAAATAAATATATATAGATATGGTACATTTTATGGAAGGAGTCTCCAGTGTCAGTGCTTTGTAAGGGTCACTTTTATTCTCATCACGATGAGAAAGTCTTTTTGACGCCTCCATGTTTTCCTCTTCCTCTCCGGTCTAATGTTGGTCCCACAACAGAATACAGCGTTCAGCCACAACAGTAACACTGAATTATCAATCATATACTGGCATCAGGATCATGGGCACACACGGCACATCTACGCCAGCGGGGAGCAGAGTCCAGCCTGTCTGGTCGGATCCCAGAGAAAATCCGATGTTGCACAAGTTGCTGAAAAAAAGTCAATACTGGCTACGGAAGAAAGAAAGGTATCAGGACAGCCGTTGCATCACAGACAGCGAGCGGTGTAGGTACGGCGCTTATTAGGCAAAGGGTTCAATGTTATTGATCTGACTTCCAAATTCCTCAGATCTCAATCCGATCGAGCGTCCATGGGATGTGCTGGACAAACACGTCTGATCCATGGACGTCCCACCTCGCCACTTACAGCGCTTAAAGGATCTGAGTCTAACATCCTGGTGCCATATACCACACACACACCAAGAACGGCACAAGAAGGTGTTTCTTTGCTGCTTCTACAACATTTACATTTAGACATATGACAGACGCTCTTTACTTTATCCAGTTAAAGTGCTTTGAAGTTTCCATCATTGGACAATTTATTTGCACGACTTCAGCTCAGCTCGTGGTGTAGCTGTTCGGCGCTACGTTGCCACATTGTGTCGCGTTTGTTACTCTTAGCTGGTTTTGTTACTTCGTGGCGTACGGAACACCTCGGTCCTGAAGAGAACTGTTGATCCGTTTCACGGTGTACTGAACTGTATACGGCTAAAATGACAATAAAAGCCGTCGTGACTTGACCTGACCTTCAGACGTCCCGTGGAGTCGTGCCTCAGGGGGGGCAGAGCCGACGTGGTGGCACAACAGAACCTACACAGTATTGGGTTTAAAGTTTTAGTGTTGATCGGTGGCTGTCCGGTGTAATCTCTGTGTTTTATTCATCACATATCTATTTATAATTAAACGTTAACCTTTATAATTGTGCTTGTTTATTTTATTTAGTGATTTTTTTTCCTACATAGTCAGGACATTTGGTCCTGGCAATTAAAGAAAACAAACATACAACCACACACACACACACACACGCAAACAACCACACTCGGACATGCATAAATCAGATCAAAGCCAGCACTACACAAACATCTGTTTGCGGGCAGTAAAACGCCTCGTTTGAAACCCGTTCTCATGAACATTTTCCTAATTCCCACCGAAATGTTGACTCGTGATGTAAACACGGTGAAAGAGCAGGTCAGTCCCAGCTAATATTTTTAACCATCACATATCACGAAACGCTCGAGCCGAGCATATTTATTATCGTAATCTTTTACGACTTTGTCTCCGAGCTAATAATGTTCTTAAATCTTGATATTGTAGATACGGTAGTGGATTTAAAATAGCAGGTTTTGTCTGATGAGATTAATTTAGAGCTGTTTGGGCTGTAATGTTGCTCTTGATCAATCAAGACCGACTTCAATCTCACGCAGTTATGAGAAGTTCTGACTCATTCAGGCTTTAATCATTCTCAAACGCTGCTTGTTGTTGATAATTGGCAGCACTTGAGGGTTAAGTTAATCAGTCCACATTCTTCACATGATGCCTGACAGAGAACAACAAACAGTGCGAAATCAACTCATCAGTAAAATAAACGCCACTCGGCTAATCACATCAGCTGCGATCCTGAATGAGGCGCGATCTCGGCATGATGCGATCGTAGCTGAGTCTGTGTGTGTGTGTGTGTGTGTGAACGTGCCAGGGTTATACACTCCAGTTACATAATCACCTGTAACCCAGTTCGTCCCGAGTCTCCCACGAGGACGACTGGCCTAATAACTGCCCGAAGCATTCGAGACGGAAATCTTAGACACGCTCGGGCTTTTCCGAGAGCAAACAGTGTCTGAGTGCTGATCAATAAGATCTGTGTGTGTGCAAAAGCGCACACACACAAACACACACACTGCAACTATATATATATATATATATATATATATATATATATATATATATATATATGAGATGACTGGACATCCATCATCTCCAGCCCTGCTGCTGTTTCCTATAAATACGTGCTAGTAAACGTGTCTGTTTAGGCGGCTTCGTGTTTTGCGTTTTACGTAATACTGTATTAAAGCCCGTTTTATATACAACACCTTACTGCTGCTCGCAAGCTCTCTTGCTTAATTAAGCATATATAACACAATTGTTAAAATATTATAAACATTTACTACGACTGTGTACAGTCACATTTAATACAGAAGTCTAAGACTTTTTAGTCTAAGACTTTTTGATCCTGCAATCCGTATTACATATTAATTCACGGTATAAGACTAATTCACACATCTAGAAATAAGTCAAAATAATAATATATTTGGCTCATTGCAAAATCCAAAAATTTAACTGTATTCAAGATATTTTCACATGCTAAAATAATTTTTAACGTCTTTTTTTTGCAGTGTGTACTACAAGATGAAATATTACCCATGTGTAGTTTAGATTATCAATGTACACAAAAAATTTGAATAAAAATCATACTTTTTTTTTTATGTAGCTTGATATCATGACCATGTCACGCGAAATAAAATGCCCTTTTGTTGTTTGTTTTGTTTTAAATATGTGTGTAGATGCGTTGCCATGGCGATCTGGTGTAAAATAGGCTTAAACTAAATAAATGTGTTGCAGATACAGTATCATGAATCATGATTCCAAAATCTTTTTTTTTTTTTCGTCACAACTCCTCTATAATCCTAGACATGGTGTTAATTATTTGTAATGTTTGTTTAGAGCTGCAACACAATTGGAATAAATAATTAAATAAAATCAGGATGCTTTCAGTACCGTAATACAAGTCGAATCAGCACCCAGTCACAGTATCATGATGATATCGTACCGGCTGATCCATCCTGATTCTCATTAATAACTGTAGTTTTACATTGTAAGACTTTTTTAGGTTATTTACAAACATGACATATCTAAAATGAACTGAAAAAAAAATATCTGATCTAATTCTGACCTGAAAAAATAAGGGAATTCTAAAAGTAGCAAAACTTGACACCGTGGGCTATTTTAACTCCTTCAAGGGAAACCTGCTTCTCTGAAATCATCCAGTATCCTTCCTGACATTATTTTACTCTTTATTTTAATCTTATTTGACATTTTATTAAAATGTATCATTATTATCATGGGATGCAATATTTATTTATTTATTTATTTATTTATTTATTTCGCAAAACTACAAATCCGTTTTCCTGAAATCCACTCGGACTATAATCTCCATAAACCCCTTGAAGGCCCTTGAATGGCCTTGAAGGGCAAAAATAAAAATAAAAACACTAAAAGTACATATCAGTAAGAATATGCATTTTCTATATCATTGTTCTCGGTGCAGAATAGGACGAATTCCGTCTAAACATCTTTTCCTACAGACAAAATACAGAATATCATCAAGGACGGACCGAAGAGTCTGAAAAAGTCAACTACTTTTGAAATTCATGACGAGTAATTTATTTTAAATATTTTTTGTCTTTTGGCCGATCGTAAACCTTTACAACAGTAATGTCAATGATATCATTTTCTATTTACCAAAGTAAAGGACTTTCATATTTTTTTTTACCTTTACAGAAAACTTTGATATATTATATATTATATTATAGTATTATTTAAAAATGACAGTATTTGTGGATGGGCAGATCCATATGTCTTGAATGTAATAAAACTCACATCAGAGTCTTTAATTTGTTTTATTTATCTGTATTGCTCGAGGCGCGGTGCCGTCAGTACTGAACTCTGTTTATGGTAATAATATTAAAATGTGTCGCAAACATAAGCAAAGTTTAAGGGACATGATGTTCTGACTGCAGGAATGCAGCACGCTATCAGATTACGAATGGTATGCGCAGTATCTGTGTGTGTGTGTGTGTGTGTGTGTGTGTGTGCATACTGTGAGGTTAGAAGTTGAACTAGTTTATTATGTGGCAATAAATTAGTTGAGAGTTGAAGTTTGTATTGTTTGAAAAAGTTCAAAATCCCGTGTTTGAATCTCCTCTAGACGGAGTGAGGATCGCAGTGTTAGTGTGCAGCGGCTCTCGATTCGGTGCAAAAAAATAAATAATAATAATTCGGACCTAAAAAAGCTGTAGGTGTCTTTTCTGCCTGAATGTCGTTAACTCTCTAGTCTGTTTCTGAACCGTTGATCTTCTTAAAGCTAAACATTTAACATAAAGCACATGACTGATGGATCATGGAATGAAAATTAGACTAAATTTCTAGACTAATGTGATTTATTTATATATTTATATACAGTATATATGGAGATTATTTACTAGACTTTCTTAACTTCAGTTGATTAGTTTACTGGCTTTGTATCCACATACTTGGTGAGAGGGGGATGAGGAAGATGCAAAGAGGATGAGGAAGAGGGAAAAGAGGAAGAGGCTCGTCAGTTGCGAATACTCGAAGCCCTTAAAGTGCACAGCATTTTAGCCATTTTTTTTTTTTTGCATTTTGGAATTTCATGGTTTTCTGCATTAATTTGTAATAATAATAATAATAAATAATAATTTGAATAAGTCATTCAGTGTGTATATGTTACTATCTCAGGTTTCATTCCATATATGCAGTTTATATATATATATACAGTGGTTACGCATAAACCTACTCAAAGCTTTTCAGTTTCACATAATCATTCAACGCTGAACACAAACAGCAAAAGAACATGATGATGATAATCAAGAGAATAATAATTCATGTCCAGCATTGAATAATTATTTAATTATTATTAATGATGAATATTCTGACTGAAACAAAGCTGCTCGTGTCGGCTCATATCGGAAGCATCTTGATCGAAGGGGAGATGAAAAGTGAAATGTGTACCAACAACACAGCACAATGCATGTGTGTAAATGGCTGAAATGTGGTTGTGAACACACACACACACACACACACACCGCAAGGCTTCCATATACTGTCAGCACAGATATTTTTCTCGATCGTCACTGATCTGCAGCATGCCGTGTCGCCGGTACGTATCGGTGCTGCTGGGTTTTAATCGTAGGCCGTGTTGATCCGTTCCCACAAACTGCCGCTTTAATAGAAAATAAAAATCCCAGACAAGATTCTTGTTTATTTCATAACAGATTGTTCTTTTATCAAAAAATCCCAAACCACCGCAATCAAACTAAGCAGTGTTTTGTTTAGTGTCCTCGGTGCAGCTGCTCTGTCACACTCTGTCACAGCGCAAACCGGCTTGGTCATGGGTGTGATGCTGGTGTGTGTGTGTGTGTGTGTGTGTGTGAGAGAGAGTGCTATGAGGAGGAGGAGGAGATGATGGCAGAAAACCACTCTGTGAGAGCCACTTCACACAGAGTGTTTGGGTTCAGGGTGCTCGTCCCAGGAGGTGTGTGTGTGTGTGTGTGTGTGTGTGTGTAAGTTCAGTGTGTGTGAGAGGTGATGAGTTCGAGTGAGTTGTGGTGCAGGAGCCCCGTGAGGGGGTTGGCAGTATCAGGAGATTCCCACACTCACAACGAGATTAGGAAAATTGCAGCTGATGGCCAAAAGTATTGGGACGGAAGTGGAATTCAATGTTTTTAGCAGCATTCTGGAAATGTTACGACGATAAGTATAATAGAAATAATTTGATATTTTATGCACTTAAATTGCTCCACAACCGTCCTTTATTTTTCTTAATTGTCACATTTCCGGAGTTGTAGGCATTTTCTGTGCAGAGGTTGGACACCATGGCTGCAGAAAGTTGAAGTCCTGCCAAAGATTTGTTTCATGCATTATCAGCTCATCAGCTACAGACTCGAACTGATCAGTGACATCACCTGTTTGGTGCACAGGGAGAACTGCAGCATGTTGTGTTAATACTTTTGGCCGCCGCTGTACTGTATATACAGTATAATGTTAGTATTATAGGCATTCTTCATCTGTCAGCAGTGAGGCTGCTGATGTTCAGTACTGATTGTGTTCGAGTGTAAAAGCCACATGAGCACGACAACAACCAAAAAAAGGCTCAGGCAAGATTTTGCTTAAAAAAAAAGAAAGAAAAAAAAAAGTGCACAGACTTACCTTGGGATGAGTCGAGTCGTTCGGTTTCCACGTTTCCCTGGAACATGTAAGAAACGGAATCATTTTAGGGGTCCATGGGGGCGGCCGCGTCAGGAGCGCAAGTCTTTCGAAAGCAAACAGGAAGCTCAGTCTGTGTTTTCAAACGTGAGTGAGTGAGTGAGTTACTGCTTTTCCTGAACTCACTCGCTTCCTCAAACTCACTCCAGCCTCAGCAGCAGCCCAGATACTCTGATACAACACACTGATGACTTTATCACTACGGTCTGCAGGAGGACTGATGACTTTTACCGAACGAAGTTAAAATATATATATATATATAAAACAATAAATAAAATAAATAATAAAACTGGCTTTGGAGTCTCCAGTAATGATCGATTAAGAAAGGAAGAATGGAAGAAAGGGGGAAAAAGATGAAAGAAGGAAAGACATACAGTAGAGAGAAAGAAAGAGAGAGAGAGAGAAAGAAAGAGATAGATAGATAGATAGATAGATAGATAGATAGATAGATAGATAGATAGATAGATAACCATAATGAAACTGAGACAATAAAAAAGAGCAAAAATAAAAGAAATGTGGACAGAAACAAACTACAAAGAAAATGGAATAAGTAAAAAAAATATGTAAAACAGAAAAAGACTGAAAGCAATGAAAGAAATTAGGAATTGAAGAAAGAAACTTACAGAATAAAAAAAAAAGACCCTGGAGGAAAGGACTAAAGATGGATAGAATTAAAGAATATCATAATGGAATAAAAATGAAAGAAAGAATGAATGAAACATATTTTATAAAAGTAAACAACTAATTCATAATTGAATCCTTTTCATCAGACGTCTAAATAGTTTGTTTATACGTGTTTGTACGTAAATAAACTTGTGCAGGTATATTTTCTAAGTCCGTCTGATTCATACGAACAGTAATGATATACTGTGTGATGATGTTCATGTACCCGTCATATGGTTCCTCCATGCCGTCTGGCTCGTTTCTGTCATGTGACTTGTGTGAGCTGTGCTTCTGAAATGAAAGAACAAGAACCAGACACGAGGTGTAAGTTCACAGACTCATTTAGATTATTTTGATTAATAAAACCTAATTTGTGCCGTTTTCACAGTGAACGTGTAACTGAGTGTGACGGTTCTGTTCCACACGTCTAGACTAGAGGACGCTGAGGCTGAGTTGTTTTGTCTGGTTATTACACGAGCTCTTCGGTAGTAACACTCGCAACACAATACTGAGCTCATGTGTGAGTAAAGAAGGAGGAAACAAGAAAACATTCTGTGCTGGTGGAGTGTTAGGGAGAGATCTGAAGCGTAAAGCAGATGTTAGACTCCAGAGTGTGTTATTAAACATGGACTGGCCAATGATTTTAATGTTTAATTTTTCAACAACCCGTTTATATTTCCATATCGGGGCAGTGGTGGCTCAATCGGTTAAGGCTGTGGGTTACTGATCAGAAGGTTGGGGGTTTAAGCCCCAGCATCGCCAGAGCTGCCACTCTTGAGCCCTCGAGCCCTTAACCCTATGTGCTCAAAGGCCGCTGACCCTGTGCCCTGCCCCCAGATTCCTAACTGGGATATGAAAAACCATTTCACTGTACTGTGGAATCTCCTCCGGGCAAATAACTGTCCTTCCCAACACATCTCTCATGGGCATTGCCTCCTTGAAACATCACCTGGTCTTTTTTCCAGTCTGTCCAGTTTGGTTGGGACAGGGGGAGCTCAGGGGTTAAGATGTTAAAAACTAGTAATCGGGAGGGCCTAGGTTCAAACCCTAGCATTACCTACAGCAGTTGCCAATGTTGGGCCCTCGACTGCTCAAAAGTTCGGGATTACTCGCAAATTTTCTTGTTTTTTTTTTTTTTTCGAAAGAAAAAACACATTTTCATTCAAATCACAAACAAATTAAAGTAGGAATTCTGACTGTAATGGAGCGACCAGAACAGTCTCTGGATCTGAACCCTATTGAGCTGTTGTGGGAACAGTGTGATCGCATGGTACCAAGCCAGTCCATCTCGTGGGAGATGCTCCAGGAAGCATGGGGTGAAACCTCATCAGATTATCTTGAAAAATTGACAGATAGAAGACCTATAGTCCGCCAGGCTGGAATAGCGGCAAATGTTTTTGTTTTTTAATGAAAGCAAAGTATGAACCAGTCATATCTCTGTGAATGTAAAAATAAAGCTGATAGCTGTCTAATTTTAAAAAATAAAAAAGAATCAATACCTTCTAACCAGTCAGATCGAAGTATTCAGCAAATATATAGTGAAAAGCATAAAAACGAACGCATCTCCTACCGTGACCGTACAGAACAAAGCAGTCATGTTGGTTCTCTGCTGTAATTTTTCCTTCGGGGCGTCTCTAATGGTGGCTGATGCATGTAATGGTACGATAATCTGGACATGCCAGCCTATAAACATGTCAACAAAACCTCTTTGCTGTAGCAGTCCCTTGCTTCAGATAAAAGCCTGTGGTAATTGAAGCCTTTTTAGGCTGCCTGCAATTCAGCTCGAACCTCCTGCAGGAAAGCATGCCCTGCTCCTGGTACAATTAAGGCTTATTAGCTCGTCTGTTTACCCCCCCACATGGTTCTCTGTAACACACCACATCTCCACCCGTGACCTTCTCCCCATCCTTTACTGCCATCAATTACCGGGGTTGAGTCACTCACTGCCTTTCAGCGGAATGGACCGACGGTTTCTGAGAAGATGGACTCGCTGTGGGACTATTCATTAACCATGTGTGACCCAGGAATACGACCAGAGGCGTATAATAAGACTGGGCGTGGCGTGACGGAGAGCGGTACTCACACTGAGTGAGCCCTGGTTACGAGACAGCTCGGTCAGTGTAGGGCTGTGCTTGGGTTTCCTGGACCTGGAATCTTCATCAGCAGTAACCGGCCTTCTCTCAGTCTCCTCGGTGATGCTGATGCTGAGGCTAACGCTAGCACCGCTGTTCAGCCCACGAGACGGGACGTTCTCCTTATCAATGTCATCCCTGAGGAAGAAACACACCTTCTTTTAGAAAAGCACGGAAAATAAACACAAAGCAGAGAACGAAGAACAAAGGACGTTTCTCCTCCCTTATTATACCAAACAATTCGGCCTAATATTGCTTATACGTATTTATCTGCACCTTTTCTGTCTGGATTATGTCTGGATATCTCGGTGTGACTGAGCAAACCTCTAACCTTGAGTTTGGAATCTATTTTTGGCAGAGTCCCCTTATCGACTGGAGCAGTGCTGAGGGACAGAGAGCGAGAGGAAAAGAGAGAGAGAGAGCAAAGTCCCTTCTCCAGTCCAAATAACCACACAGCACCAGGGCTAGTGTTTTTTTTTTCTGTACTAAGATGAGACTGCAAATTCACTGAATCCTCATAAACAGCTAAAACATGGTATCGGTGCTAAAAAGTGCCTCACCCGGGTGAAGGAGTGAATTTTTCAGACAGGATCATATAGCAGCATAATACTCTATGCTTCTTATCTCCCGATCCATGCGTTGTTTTTTGTAAATATGCATACACATTTATATTTTTTTATGAGATAAAAACAAACAACACATTTGCTAAATACAATTTTAGGACCTTTTATGTTGTAGTGTCTGTAACTTTTTGGAATTGAAATCTCTCAATCATCTTAATTGTCATTCAGATGTAACTTGGCCAAGTTTTCACATGAAAAGACATAAAACTGAAAAAGTGTTTTATTCTAAAATGCAAAATTGTTAAGATATTGTGCATCATGAATTTGACATGGTTACGGACACTACAGGGGGGAGCGGGGGTGGAGCCAGGGGGGAATCCTTAATTTGCCCCATTGACATATAATGGTGAAGGTTCTCCCCACTGAAACAGAAAAGGCTGGACAGTTGCATTCCCTGCTCTGATAACTTCCATAGGAACTAACTGTGGATCCCGTTGTCATAGAGACATGGGGGCGGGCTCATTTTACTCATGCAACCAGGTCTCTCAGGATCATTGTGAAGCTGTCAAGCTTAGAGCACCTTAACACTGGATCCCGTAGACTGTCACCACTCACATTTTCTTTAGATAATCTACCTCTCTAGGTGTTATTATTATTATTATTATTATTATTATTATTATTATTATTATTATATTGAATGCCATTATTTAAAAATTTTGAGTGTCATTAAAACAGAATTTCATTTCTGTCTCAATACTTTTGGCCACCAGTGTACTGCAACTCCCAAATCAGACCTGGCTAAACCAATAAGACACTGTTGTTATTGTTGTTGTTGTTGTTGTTGTTTTGTTTGTTGCTGATGTGATTACCAAAGTTACATCATGCAAAACATCCATACTGATGTGGTTATTTTCTCTAGTTTGAATAATAACAGAGCGTTGACTACACAAGAACGTCAAACCTCAGGGGATCGAAGGTCATCTGCAGGTATGACATAATAAGGTATAAACTATTTGCCCCCTTCTTTCTTTCTTTCTTTATTTATTTATTTATTTATTTTTGCATATATATCTCACTAAAATAATTCAGATTTATTAAAAAAAATTTATGTTACACAAAGATAACCCACGTAAATACAAATGTATCACGTTTTTAAATTATGATTTTATTTATTAAGAGAAAAAAGCTGTCCAAACCTGCCTGGCTATGTGTGCATAAGTAATGACCCCCTTGCTAAACCATAAATGAAGTGTGATTTTTGAAAAGCTGAGTTAAATTTGACTTGTCACACCCAGGCCTGATTACTGACAGTTGAATCTGACAAAGTGCAAAATCTCAAAAAGCAACGTTTCTAAAGAAATTCACGAACAGATGAGAAGCAAAAACAATTGATGTGTATCAGTCTGGAAAGTGTTACAGAGACATTTCTAAGGCTTTGAGACTCCAGTGAACTACGGTGAGAGACATTATACACACATGGAGAAAACTTGACAGAAGTGGCTGGACTACCAAAATTACTCCAAGAGCAGAACAACAACTCATCCAGGAGATCATAAAAGAACCCAGAACAACATCTAAAGACCTGCAGGCCTCACTCGCCTCAGTTAAGGTCAGTGTTCAAGATTCAACAATAAAAAAAAAAAGACTGGGGGGCAAAAATGACATCCAAGGAGGAGTTCCAATGAGAAAGTCACTGCTGAACAAAAATAACACAAAGGTTTCAAATTTTCTCAAATTTAACCAAAAAACATCTTGATTATCCCCAGGATTTCTGGGCAAATATTTTGTAGACTGATGAGACAAAGTTAAACTTTTTGGAAGGTGTGTGTCTTGATTCATAGATAGGGCCAAGTAGGTTTAGCAAGTATGACACATAGGGACAAATATTTTTTTCATGGCATTGCATGTCCAATAGGAATCCCACACGAGCACAAATCTCTGAGCCACATGTCATCAGTTCTATAAGTCTGGATCAGTACGTAACCACCTTTCCAGTTTACCAAGAAGTCTATGGGTCCAACCTGACTCCGGTATGATACGCCCCCAGGTCTCTCACCTGCACCTCTCCCGGTTCTCGTCCTGCTCTCTCTGCTGTCGCCTCCTCTGACGAGCCGTGGTTGCGGGAACCGGAGCTTGAACTGCTGCCTCTGGGCTCTGCTGTGAACCCTGATCCGGATGCATGCGAGCGTCAAAGAGGTGCTGCTCCACTGCTGAGCGGATGGTCTTCTCCAGATAACTGCACAAAGAGACGGACAGAGCGGAGTGAGGACGTTGTCATCACGCATCATAGCAACAGTGACGTCTCAAGTGAAGCTCATTTCCTTTACACAGACCAACACCGATGGAGTGATGATGTACTGAGGCTGAACAACGTATCATCAAGAGGGTGTAAATGCAGGATCAGCGCCTGATAACTTACAGTGTTAAGTCGGGTCTGCGTTGTCCAGGAGAGAGCTGGGAGCTGGAGGAGAGAGGAGACGACACAGCATGTGTATAAGATTAGATAATGATCAACGTTAATGACTTCATGGTTTTAATTCACTAAACCCAGTTAGTTAGTTTATGATGTAATGCTCTGTCTTGTTGCATCTAAATGCCACAACTGCTTAACATGCCAGTCTCTGCTTTTTTCAAGTAATTTTCTGTATTACCTGGTTTATTCATATTATGTGCATTCAGACTAATTCATGCTAGCTATAGACAAAACTAAGGGGGGGGGGGTGATGTCATCTTTATAAATCAAAGAAAGGTTTAGCCTGTACATTAGTTAGAACTCACTCTTTCAATGATATCTTTATGTATAGTGGAGGACACGAAATCAGTCTCGGAAAAAAATCTGTCTGTCTGTCTGTCCAGCCAGATTTTGTCGCAGCATCACACAAAACTGTCTGGACGGAATTTAATAAATCTCCTGCAGTCCTTAGATCTCTGCCTGACGTTTAATCTGCACCATCAGTGAAATCACAATGTGGAGTAAAAGTGATGTTATGAACAGTTATGTGTGGGATTTAATAATCTACTGTAAAATAATCTACTAATGCGCTACTGTCTCAATGTAAACAAACACCTGCACCAATAGATATTAATTAGAAAAGATAAAGTGAATATTTTTACTGGGATTAGTTCATATTTTCACTTTGGCTGAAATAACAGCGCTGAAGTGGTATAAGTGAATTTTAACACGCTGGAGTGGTTTTAAGACAAAACTTCATCTTTATCCTTTGATCTACTTTTTCCATTTCTCATCTGTGATTCACTCTCCGATTACCGAACAGGGAGTGTATTTGTCTGACCACCAAAGAAGGACAACTTAGTGTAAACAAGGCGTAAGATACTCAACCTTACAGAATGGGATTTCTTTGTATTAATAAGTTAGACAGAGAGTTCTGCTGTACAGAGAGACACACAGACATGTACGTGGGCTTCAACCTCAAATAATAATAATAATAATAATCATAATAATATCACGGATTACATTAAAGATCAGCAGATTATTTGTAGCTTTAACCGTTGAACTTTTTTCTCCTCACTGATGGGTACTAACACTAACAAAAAACTATCACATGATAACTCACAGCAAAATCCATTATATATAGTCAATTGTTCAGCCTTATTACTGGCCATAAAAGGGTTACCAGCTAGCACCGGGTCCCATTCCTCCACTTCCTTTTACACTTTGTTTTTCTGTGTGTGTGTGTGTATGAGTGTGTGTGTATCCATTACAGCACTGTCACTCATCCAAGTGAACAGTTCAGGGATCCGGCACACACATGGAACACACTGATACAGAATCACGGTGCCTAATTGAGATTAACGTTGCCTAACTGAGCGAACGCGATGTTCATAAACAAGTTGAATCTTCATCACACTAGACGTTGAATGCCAAAGCTGATTTCCTCGGCTACAGATTTCAGCTGCAGCGTTCGTCCTGATGACGTGCAATGGAGGATCTGGTGTTGCTGATCTGAGTCTTTTCATGTGTAGTGTCTTTAGAAATCAGAATGAACCTCTATTTTAAACCACAGCTGTTTCACCGTCAAACATGACGGTGATTCAATGCTGCATGAAGTGTCAAAATAAATGCAAAGATTACAAACACAGACATCCTTATGGGACTCAAAATGACTAGAATTAAAGCTAAGCGGCTAATGACGACGTCTGTGGTTCTTCATAAACACGTGGGTTTACACTGACCAGAAGTTCTCTGTGGCCAACGATTTATGGAAGAGAAACAAGTGATTACAACAGATGATGGGGATTACAACACCTCGCCAAAACGTGGCCGAAAACAGACCTGGCAGTCCAGTTAAACCAGCCGAAAGTCACCAGGACTCGTCTCAGCAGCTTCATATTGCATCTTGATGATCCTTTAAATAGACAGGCTTGGTTTGTTTGTCTTTCTCATTTTACAAGCAACGAGAGAGAAAGAAAGAGAGAGAGAGAGAGAGAGAGAGAGAGAGAACACGCACGACGGTACGCGGCAAAATAATGTCATATTAGCAAGTGAAATACTCTTGGATCTAAGTGAACTATCTATCATTTCTTAAAATAAGTTTACAATAAACCAAATCTAAGATTGTTAAACTCATTTTGAGTCAAATGTTACTAAAATTCTTGTTCTATTGACCAATTTTGTTTTTGCTTTGCTCGTTTAATTTTAGTAACATTTGACTAGAAATGAGTTTTATCATCTTATATTTGGATCTTATTTAAAAAACTATAAACAGATCGCCCACATTCAAGAATGTTGCACTTGCTAACATGCTAACATCATTTGCATGGGCAGGAATATAAACAACCCCAGATCAAAACCCCGCTTCCAGAGGCCTGTACAGTGGACACGATGCATGATGGGAGCATCGCTTCATGCTCTTCCCTTCTCACCCTGACACGCCCATCACTCTGGAATTAGGACCAATCTGGACTCATCAGATGAGTCACATGACCCTTTTCCATCGCTCCAAATTCTTATCTTTATTATGATGCAACTTCACCAAGTATTTCTTCTGCAAAGTTCACATTTCACTACGTTTCTTCCACGTTTTTATTAATAATGCATTGGGCAGTTCTTAACCCACCCAGTAATCTCCTAATTTTTTTTTTTTTTTTTTTGCACGAGGACCCTTCTGAAACAAAGTCATGTTTTTTCATGACACTTTCTGACATGGGTGTTTAAGAAATGAGAAGCTCCTCACTCCATTAGTTATTATCCACAGATTATCCAACAGTTTTAAAAAAATTGTTCACTTTGAATGAGGGCACCTGCTAAATCCCCAAATGTATCCAATCAAAGTCTTTTAAGCATTTTCTATGTATATTTGTGATTTCATTAATACTAAAGCTGAATAGTTAATACTAAAGCTGAATAGCTTGATACTATGCTTATTATCTTAGAAAATTGTGAGATTACAGATTTTGTATAAGATTTAGTAAAGACGTTGCACCATGGGTCTCAAGAATGTTATCAAGGACTGTAGCATGAAAAAAAGGGAGCCACGTTTAGTTTGGTTTTTAACGCAGCCAGTGCCAAGAAGAATCATAAATTATGGTTAAAATGAGGTTTAATGTCTATTTATTTAATATTTTACTTGATTTGCATGTCTTTTCTAAATGTTTTTTTTTTGTTTTATATGCAAAAATATGATAAGTTTTGGAAATTGGTCATATTTTGGGGCGTCTGGAACGAATTATTTGCATTTACATTATTTCCTATGGGACGATGCGTTTCACAATACAAAATTTCGACTTAAGGACTTAAGGCCTTAAATACCACTGGATAAACTGTCTGTTTATAAAGTGAGACTGTTAAATATGATACAGTATGTGGGTGATCGACCTTTGCCATATGAACAGGTGTGTCATATATCCTAATCATAGTCCCCCACCTTTAATGAGGCTTTTAAATGAATGATATTTAGCAACAAAAAAAAAATATTTTGTCTAAACTGTGTAGTTTACCCTGTATACTGTTTATACAACCATGAGCATTCTGTTTTCCTAAACAGTTTGTACACGAGGGATGCAGCTGCTCGTACTATACTCCGGTCCACTGCGGTGAGCGATTATCTTCTGTTGTGTCTGATCTAAATTTAAACTATTCCCACATGATGATAGTTACAATAATTATGCTGCTGTTATGAGGAGATGATAGTTAGCCGGTGACCCTTTACAGATCTTTTTACAGGATATCGCTTCATTATCCAAAACGGTGATACTGCGTCATAAAAATAAAAATAAACATTCTTAGGCCTATAGTAATGTCGCGTTGGAAGCAATCGTCCTGTTTATGGGAAACCTACCTCTGATCCTGATCACAGAAGTCAGACCTACTTTGATAACAGTGTGTGTGTGTGTGTGTGTGTGTGTGTGTGTGTGTGTGTGTGTGTGTGTGTGTGTGCAGATATCAGCGGTGGCTGTTGTGGTCAAGGTCCCCGAACCCATGCGATGATACTGTAGTCTGTAGACACAACGTCTGTGCACTTATGTCAAAAGTGCTATGAATGGAGCAATTGGAAAAGTGCTGACATTAAAGATACTTCCACTTGGACTTTAAGATCAGATCAGGGTATACGGCGTGAGGATACGGAAACAAGCGTGATCAAAGTGATCAGCATGTGTGACTTAACAATGTATTAATAAAAGGAACTAAAGGGTTATATGACAGAGCTTGATGAATTTTTGAAGAACTATAGTTACTTTTAACTGAGTAATCTTGATTGGATGAAAAGCATTCCTTGAGTGCTGATAATACAGCATAACAGCACTGAGACGTTTAACTATATGTATGACTCGGCGTCCCAGATTTTCTACAGCGGTTAGAAGTACTGAGGAGAGAGCAGCTGCCTGACTAAACCCACATTCACACCCAGTCACAGAAGCACTTTCAGTAAGAACACACATATGATAACGTTATAGCGTCTTAAACAACACGCCGTCTCTGCACTAATCACTTCTAAGTCGTTCTGAATCGACTTGAACCGTCTATGTAGGTAACCATCCTAACTAGCTTTTAACACAAGGCTAAATCCCAAATCCCTCTCTAACCCCTGATCAAGGGCACTACTTGGTGTGTCGAACAAGGCATTGTAAACCCTACATAGTGCACTAGCTTTCCATTTTATGTCTTTTGGGATTTGACCCCAGAGAATATTCTAAAGTGGAATAAGTGACAATATAAAGTAAATCTATAAAGTTTCTCAGTACTGTCCACCACCACCATGCTTTATTCTCCTCAACTTAAGAATTTAAACCTAATTACACTAACTGTCAGTCGCTAACTGTCAGTCGCCAGGTCCGTCAGTAGTGGCGGGATATGTGCTAGCAGAGCCAAATAACTGGTCAAAATAAACAAACAAATCATAATTTGATCATTATGAACAGTATTTGTCGAACTGGGTCGCGTCACAGGGGTTCTGATATTCAGTACAACAGCACTCCCTCCCGTGTCATATTGTTTAAATGTCCAATGAACTAAACGCTGTTATAGGAAAATTGTAAAAACAGTTTATTCACGTTATACAACAAGTTTTTCTTCCATCCATCCATCCAAGCCGACATCGTTAAGCGGTGAGCTGCGACAGCACGCGAGCAAGCAGTACCGTAAGGAACGTTTTGTTGCTGAGGTTAACCCACGAGCACACACCCAATCATACACCAAATGCCAATCAGCGCACAATGCATGGCTTTGAACTGTGGAAGGAAACCAACCAAGCTTGGGGAGAACAGGTGGACTCCAAACACACAGGCCAGAGGTGACATTCATTTAGCCTTGGAGGTGCGAAGCAATAGTGCTAACCATTTAGCAACAAATACTAATTACAGTATAGATCACAGCTGCAATCTATTGCATCATAACGACTTCATATTTCATATCACAGAAAAAAACAAGAAAGCATTTATCCTCCTTCTTGAAGACTCTTCCATAATGGAAAACTGGAAATAATAATAATAAAAAAAAACTTGCACACACCATCTTACACAATAAGAACTTCACCATCTCGCTTTGGATAACATGGAGTGTCTGGAGAACAAGTCGAATTCTAGTTACTATAGAAACCAGAAGATATTAGAATAGCCACACTCATATAATCCTGCTGTTATGAGTTATGAAATAATGATTACTTCCTGACCAATCACATTCAAGGATTCCTCTGCATAAACAGATCCTGATATTTGTTTTAAATGCCATTTAAACATTAGATGACGTAAATTATAAATTAATAAACTATATCCAACATGAAACCTAACATGTTAAACTTTTTTTCAGACTAATATTTGGATTTTCATATGTATGCCATAGTTGTGTATGAAAATCAAATGTATCTAAGTAAATAAATAACCTATTACTCCATTTTTAACGATTCCAGCGTAAATAGTGAGACATGGCGTAGCCTGGCTCAGCACTTATCGTATATCGCTTGCGCGTGATTGGTTAGTAAGGGAAAGCATGATAAGGCTTGTGCTGAGCCAGCGAGCGAGATAAACAAACCACCTGCAAACTAAACACACTCAGGGACGTTTGACAAACTCAAGCAGCACACTGAGAGGGTCTGGCTGATGTAACACTGCACCGTTCTTGGCTAGTTGGCCTCTCGCGCTAAAACAGGACTTGGCCAGACACCCCTGTGAAAGACCGATATGTTCTTGAAAGTCTTTCGGACTAAGGTGGCGGTGTCAGGCTCCACTTCTGGTCTCTGCCCTATTTAGTACATCTTATGCAACTCGTCAGATGAATTGGGTGAGTCAGACATCACTGGTGTTCGGGATAGGACCGCTAAATTAGCCCCTTGTATCAATAATGCTAATGATAGAAAAATTACGATACACCATGTCACTTTTTTCCCTTCACCATCAGCCAGTTAGCACGCATTAGCTAATGCAAATTTTATGACGTCTACCAATTTCCAAGCATTCGCTTCTACTGAGACATGCACAGCTAGCCACGTCAGCCATAAGGTATCTGAGTGCACTGGAGGAAGGGGTTCAGCCAGACCATTTTTCATCCATGAGCTACATGATGGCTACAAGAGAGAGGAATGTATTCCTTCCCTTCCAGTCAGCAGAACTCACTCGCTGTCTCATCGTCACTGACATTTAATACGGAGAACACATGCAGTGCTTTGTCACCAGGAAGTGTAGCGATGCTTGGGATGGACGGGTGGATGGAGGGATGGATGGATAGAGTGCGTTATTAATCCCAAATAAAAATGTATAAATAATAAATAAATATAAAATCAGAGTGTTTGTGCCAGGTAATGAAACTCTGAAAGTTCAAGGACTTTTTGGTTGACACCAGTGTTGACAGAAGCTATTAGTATTGATATTGGTGGAGTTTTAAGGTCTGATTTACTTTACGAAACAAAACTTCATGTTTGACTGTTAGACGTCATGAAATTAAAAATGTTACTCAACACTACTAAGGACTTCTACACTGGAAATGGATGCTGTTGGACAAGTAACTCTCGGCCCAAACCATGTTTAAGCAGTAAACAAACTAAAGGAAAAAAAACGCATGACCTTGAGTGTGATTTACTTTTATACAACAGTTCTACAAACACCATTTATTATCAACAGAATATGATTTGGTTATTTAACCTGTTATTTTCCTCCGTCAACACACGACCGTCTGCGAATGGAGGAACTAATTAATCCGCGACGGACGAAGCTGGTGACTGATAGTTAGTGTAATTAACAGGAGGTGAAAGTAGTTTTAAAATCTGAAGCCAAAAGGTGAGGAGAATAAATCATGGAGGTGGTGGACAGTCACGGGATTTACTTTATAGTTCCACTTGTCTGTACACTTTTTCCACTTTAGAATATCAGCTCTTTTAACTTCTGTGGTTCCATGGTTGAGTCCCAAAAGACATAAAATGGAAAGCTAGTGCACTATGTAGAGTGTACAATCCCTTGTTCCACATGCCAAGTAGTGCCCTTGATCAGGGGTTAGAGAGAGATTTGAGATTGAGCCTTGTGTTAGAAGCTAGTTAGCATTTTAGCTCACGTTAGTCATACAATATATGAATAACGTATAACAGACATGATTCAGAACGACTTAGAAGTGATTAGTGCAGAGACGGCGTGTTGTTAAAGACGCCATAACGTTATCAGATGTGTGTTCTTACTGAAAGTGCTTCTGTGACTGGGTGTAAATGTGGGTTTTGTCAGGCAGCTGCTCTCTCCTCAGTACTGCGGACCGTACAGACCTACTCTCACCCGACCGTTGGTGTAATTAACCACTGTAGAACATCTGGGAGTCACAGATAACTAACGGATAACAGTAACAGATACACATAACGTCACAGTGCTGTTATGCTCTATTATCAGCACTCGTGAAACGCCTCTCATCAGATTACTTGGTCGAAACGTACTGTTGTATAAAGTCTATTATACTAAATTCTACTCTAAATACTTATTATTATTATTATTATTATTACTGTAAATACTAACACATGTCTCTTTTTAATTTGCTGACCACCGTGTCTGAATTGGTGACCAAATTCAGCACAAATACACAGCAAATGAAGTTTAGTTGATAACATACAGTGCTGTACACAAAGCACCGTAAAAGCCTTTAGTACACTTTTAGTAAACGCCTTTTTGTTAAAGCTTTATTTCGGTTATTTCTAGTCACGCAAGCCTAGAAATTAACTGACAAAATCATTGTTAAAATCAGAGACAGCAACTATTGGGGCAAATCTATCAATTTTAGAATCTGATCAATATTATAACTTGTATTATAACTGATGCCGTGTTGCTGCGTGCTTCACATGCTACTGTTTAAACAGGTGTTGGTCTCTTCTTTAACTGTCTCTGTAATAAACTATTCCATTACTTATGAGCCTAGACTTGTAGGATTAAGGGAGTTTAAAAGTACTCGCATAAAGTAGTCAAAATCTGGCGAATTCAAAACAAGAACTGCGACGTAATGTCGATATATCAACAAACCTAACAGCTCCAGTCTAATAGACCTGGTGATCCAGTTTGACAGTGCAGTCGCCAATTAGACACAATTAAGCAAATCCCCTGTCAGCACTGGGCCAGGCCAGAAACATAAACTCACAAAAACAACTACGGCCGGGAAAGTGTGATGCATGCAGCTACGATTGCTGTACACAAGGCAAAGATAGTTAGAGCAGAAAAACACGACACTGAAAAACCTAATAATGAAACTCAACAATGTAAGAGTGGTTTGACTGTGTAAATAAACATTCACCAGAACCTTACTGAACACTGGATTTCCAAACAAAATTATAAATGACTAATTCTTTTTTTTAGCCTAAACTGCATTTTTGTTTTTAATAGTTTTATAAATTATTTTGCAAAGTATTAAACAAAAACAAAGAGTACCAGTGACTTTTCTTAAATTGACCCGATATACTCTCAATTATTTTTTTTCTTTTATGTATTCATGTTTTTTTTTTCAGTATGGTACAGACCACAAACACAAGGTCGTAATGTTATCCGTTGTCCTGTATCGAACAGGTTTGTGTTGTCAAAGTGGTTCTTGGATGCAGACCAGCAGGATTTTAATGTTGGACGTGTACCATTGTGTTTTTTTTTTTTTTCTCAGCTTCCTAGCTCTGTTAAACTGGAAACACAAATCTGAGTCTGAGATTAGGCAGCGTCTCAGAAAACCAGCTCTGGCACTGAGTCTGTGAAAAAAAAACACTGTTTAATTCGCTGCCAAATATTACTAACATGTCTTCATTGCTAGAGAGTAACAGGTCCAGAGTAACAGGTCCAGACAGGCAGACAGGCAGACAGACAGACAGACCTTTTTTTGTATGAATGACAGAAACAGAATTAGCTGATTGAACGTGTTCTACTGTATGTGCACCTTGTATTAATGAAAATAGATAATAGCTCAGAAACTAGCATCATTCTTCATTGCTTTAATTGCAATGTCTTTAGGGAAGGGAGTAAATACGATATCTTGTACAACTCAATAAAGTGCGTTCAACAAGGAAGTCCTGCTGCCTTTTTATATGTACAGTACTACGTAGATAACATTAATAAGCAACACAGCTATATTACCCGCAATGGAGCTGAAAGAATCAATCGACACGCCTCATAACAAGCTCGACCGTTCCATTTGTATTTCTTGGTTCTCTTTCATGGCACACAGACTTTGCCGTCCCAAAAACATACGTATATACTTTACTGTGCATTTCAACTGGATCATGTAAATGTGAATGTCCTCACTTAGAGATACAGAGTGGTAGAACATTTCAGGAGCACATTGCTCATGGTTACACGGCCATGAAGCGTACACTATCATTGTGCTAGGAACTCAATAGCTTAACAAGACTGCGGGTCTTTCTTCTCTGACAGTTATGTAACATCACACAAGCAAGAGTGAGGTTGTAATGAATATCACATTGCGGTCCAATCTGATATTCAGTACAACCGCCTCACACCATGGCTGAATGTTTTGTTTCTTTTTGCTCCGTGAATTAAAATAATTTCGAAGGAGGTAACAGCGGAATAGAATTCCTGGGTGTGGAAAGTCGGGAAGACAGATTGATACAAACGGGTTTGAGCGATGCGCAAAGTGAACCACGCATGTCCATGTGCTGCTATACGAAATATAAAGTATAAAGTCAAGTATATAGCTTGTCCAATCAAATTTATGGACCTGAATCTATATTGTTGTTGTAGTGAATATCAGCACTGCTGTGATTTGGCTATCTTTTGTGGGTGCAAAACATCTGTACTAATATTCAATACAATAGCCTGACATTGATCCTCGATATTGTGTTTCCGCTTCCTCTGCTTTAGAACATCAAATAACTTCTGGGGTTCGAATCCCAAACAGTGTTAAATGGAACGTTTGTGTGCTATGTAGGGTGTACAATCCCTTGTTCCACACACCAAGTAGTGTCCTTGATCGGGAGTTAAAGAGAGATTTTGGATTTAGCCTTAATTTGGCCGGTTTAGAGGCAATTTGGAACGATTTAGAGGCGATCATCGAGAAGAAGATGTGTTGTTTTAGATGACATAATGTTCAAGGTTTTGGCAGGCCGTCACTCTCTCCATCTTTCCACTACAGCGAACCAGACCGATTTACCTCCAGCCATTCTGCGATCGACATTAGTGTAAGATAAGATTGTTAGAATGTGTAAAGTGGAGTGATATGGATGGTTAAACATCCATATCAGCACTGGTGAAAAGCTTCTGGTTTAATCAAATTACCCGAATCTAACTGTTGTGTGAAGAGTTAAATATCGACTTTGTCTTTTATAGAAAAGTGTCAGTTGCGAAAGATGCAAATTTCTTCAATTCTTCAGACTTTTTTAAGAAAGAAAAGTCATTATTTAACATAGCAAATTTGATATAAAAACATTGATGTAATACATCTCTAAGACATGTGCAGAACCGTATTTCTCTCATCTTCGTCTTCGCCGTCTTAGAGTTCAGTCTCTAATGGATTTGATTTCGCAGGGTAAAAATGTAGTCTTAAAGTCAAAGGTCCAGCTTTTAAACCCCCTTCTTTATGTTATATTTGTGTTGGTTAAGGGTCACTGTTCCCCTGGGGTCCGTGTCAGAAGTCTATACTCCTTTAACCTTACCAGTATAAAAACCCTAGCCTTCTTTAGAACTAACCAGTTTAAATAAATACACTCACAGGGCAATTCGGAGGTTTGTGCAAATAGGCCAATGCTTATAGCATGTCCTCGTGTGTAATCAGTGTTGCGTGAAATGGAAGAAATGAGTCCTAATAGTAGGCCTCCTTTTTTTTTTGTTTTCCTTTATTAACTGCCAGGCCTGTGCAGGAGCTTTGATTTAGCAGTGCACTCTGAGGCTGGTTTATTCTCTGACTTCTGTTTTTGGCTGTGTTTAAAATATTAAACTTTTTTTTTTTTTTTTTATCCAATACACAAAGCGCTAAAGTTTGTCCAAAAAAAGTTTTGGTAAAGTTAAATATAAAAGTTATTTCTGACCTAGAATACATAGTAAATACAGTATAAAAAGGTTCTGTAATCATGTATGGTTAATAATAATAATTAAAAAACACAATACCAATAATATAATGGTATATCAGCATACAAACAAATTTTCACTTTAAGAACTAAGATTTGACAAGAAATTTGTCTCGCCATTGAACCGAACTGAACGCCGGCTAAGTCGCGTGTACATCCGGGAGCCAAACGTGTTTGTTTCAGTGGAAGGCCAAGTGAAGCAAGTTTATGTATTTTTTGTGGGTTTTATGCATTTTTTATTTTTTTTTTGCAAGATGTAGTGAAGACGTAACACCATGGGGTCCCAAGAATGTTAGCAAGGACAGTAGCAAGAAGAAAAGGAGCTGCTTTCAGTTAGATTTTTCAAGCAGCCGGTGCGGAGAGGAAACATAAATTAAGGTCAAGTGAGATTTAATGTCTATTAATTTCATTTACATGTCTTTTATAAATGTTTTGATTGTTTTATTAAGAAAAAATACGATTATAGTGTTGGAAATTGGTAATATTGGTAATATTTGTGGGTGGCTGGAACGGATTATCTGCATTTACATTATTTCCTATGGGACAATGTGTTTCACTATACAAAATTTTGCCTTAAGAACTCGCCTCAGGAACGGATTAAATTTGTATGCTGAGGAACCGCTGTACTGTAATGTTTTAGTCCTAACATTTTAGTAAACAATTTTATAAATAGCAAAAAACTATAACATTAAAAATAACATTTCAACCTAGTTTACAGAGAAATATATATTTTTAAAGAAAAAGTAAAAACTAAGATTTCACATTTGTATAATAAAACCACCTAAACATAATGTTTTGTAATGATTTATATACAATCAAACTTATCAAAGACTTTCCAGGTGTCTATAAGCACATTGTGTTGTGTGTACTCTATGTTAAGTACTTTTACTGAAAATTTATTAGCTTTACTATGTTGATTTTAATCATGAGTAGTGACGATGTAACGCATTAAGTTCGTTGCAACGGCCAATCAGACACTTCGTTTTTTTCCGAGCTCACTAATTCAGCTTTACGAGATAAATCTTGATTACTTCTTTAGATATAATTTAAGTTGTCATCACGATAAAAAAAGCTGCTGCCCCTGACTTCACCCTGCCTCACCGGTCCTGAGTTACAGACACATGAAATAGTTGGAGATTAATTACCAGCTCCCGGTGGTGTGTCAAGGATTTTGGATATGAGGTACAAAAAGGTGTGAGAGCTCGCTATCACCATTAAATTACACGTAGCATCATGTAAAAATTAATTACATTTTTTTTCCATTTTTTTTAGGAAGTATTGCAACATAAGGACCACTGTGTATTGGATTTACCGTATAAATACCCTAGGGTTTCTAATACCCTAGAAATAGAAATACTAGAAAAACTAGACCTGAATACCACATTCATGAGCTTGATATGGTTTATCACGTCAGCAATAAATCCATCATAAGAGAATCACTTAAGGTTAAGGGTGCACTTGGTCTGAAGAGCAGTTGGGAAACTTACAGTCACTTAGCGGCTCAGTACTCAAATCCTGACTCCTGATTGTTTTTAAAATGGGTGAAATCCTATGTGGATATTATTTATTAATTTTTTTGTTCAGCAGTGGCACTTTAAATCAAGAAATGAATGAAATGTCAACAACAAAGTGCTTTCGAGAGCCAGAGCTGCTCCAAGCCAACTAAACAGGATAAGCCACCACCGAGTCCTACTTTAGCTGGCTTGGGGTTTACCGGGACTTTAATCAAATATTGACCTGCAAATTCAGCTTGGTCCTAAAGATCAAACTATTAAAACCAACTAGTGTTAACATCAGTCGTTGACGAGTTACAAAAAGTTTAAAGCTAAAAATAATCTGATGATCTTTAATGTAATTAGTGATATTATTGTTATTATTATTATTATTATTATTATTATTATTTGAGGTTGAAGCCCACGTCCATGTCTGTGTGTCTCTCTGTACAGCAGAACTCTCCGTCTAACTTATTAATACAAAGAAATCCCATTCTGTAAGGTTGAGTATCTTACGCCTTGTTTACACTAAGTTGTCCTTCTTTGGTGCTCAGACAAATACACTCCCTGTTCGGTAATCGGAGAGTGAATCACAGATGAGAAATGGAAAAAGTAGATCAAAGGATAAAGATGAAGTTTTGTCTTAAAACCACTCCAGCGTGTTAAAATTCACTTATACCACTTCAGCGCTGTTATTTCAGCCAAAGTGAAAATATGAACTAATCCCAGTAAAAATATTCACTTTATCTTTTCTAATTAATATCTATTGGTGCAGGTGTTTGTTTACATTGAGACAGTAGCGCATTAGTAGATTATTTTAAAGTAGATTATTAAATCCCACACATAATCCCACTTTTACTCTACATTGTGATTTCACTGATGGTGCAGATTAAACTTCAGGCAGAGATCTAAGGACTGCAGGAGATTTATTAAATTCCGTCCAGACAGTTTTGTGTGACGCTGCGACAAAATCTGGACAGACAGATATTTTTCTGGTCCTCCAATGTATGAAACGTGAAGATATCATTAAATGAGCGAGCTCTGACCAATGCACAGACAAAACTTTTATTTTATTTATATAGATGATGATTCCAACTAAATGCATAAGTCAGGAACCGCTGTATTCACTGTATAACACTGTATTCCTGTAAAACCGCTTTGTTTATTAACTATGAGGCTGCAGGAACCTGTTTCACTCCGATGTACGTACACGTGGTGCCGTGTGCTGACTCCGTCCTCCCCTACTCTTCAGTTAATGTTATGTTTTTTTCCCCCCAAAGAAAGAGAGAGAGGGAGCGTAGCAGCAGCCTACCTCACATAGAAAGGAGATATTGGTCTTTCATCCTCCTGAGAGCTGGAACAAAAGAGAAGAGAGACAAAACCAGGATTTAGGATCCCGCAGCAGTATAACTTCGCCCGAGCATGTGGTAGCACATTGTCTAAAATAAAATCTCCGAGTTGCTTTTGTGAGGAGAACAATGAGAGCCGAGTGCGACAGCTCAGTGGCTTTGTGAGGCTTGTCCTGAGTAATTATCACACTCGAGGAGCGTCGTGGCACTGTGCCTGTGTGAAGCTCTGCCAAAAACACAGGAAGAACTGTGCAGTAATAAAGACGTAACACTGGAATGTCTGTGCAGTGATACTGTGGATGTTCAGGTTTCCTAGAAAATAGTTTAAATCCCGTTCCTTGCACGATTACCACAAGTGCATGCTTTGCAGCATCAAGTTTGCGTACCATAGGCGGCAGGTTTGTGCAATGCGTGCAGCGTGTAAGAACTCGGTGTAAGAATACGCAATCACTGTGGAGCACTGAAGCAAAGTAAAAAATAAAAAAAAGAAAGTTATGTAACATCAACTCGTCTGTTGAGCAATCGCTTAGATAACCCAAGACATAATATTTCAGAAGCAACATTTCAAAACATTGTTTTTTTAAGGGTTTTGCAACACTATGCACTTTGCTATATTATAGAATGGCATTGCATTCTTATTTTAGAATCCTTTTGGACCATTACATTGTATAACGAGGTGATTAAAATACTTCAGCCTACAATCTTTAATAGGAGAGAAAGTTTACGTCTCAAATTTGCCTCAGTCGGTTTCCTCGATCCTGATGTAAGTCTTAGTAGTCCTGATGATTATTCTGCTGTATATTATTGTACAAGGTATTTACTACCATCTTAAGTCACAACATTATTGGCTTGTAAAAACAGAAGTTAAAAAAAAATCAAAATCAAACATAAACCAGTACAATAAAGTTTTTTCCTCACTGGTAGACATGACCTGCGGTGAAATAATAAGAAAGGAAGTCAAGGGTGGTGCTGGAGTCTGTGAACTGGTTGGTGCAGAACTAATCACGGTACGTGTCACACCCTGATTAGGCAACTGTTTGGGTGTATGAGGGTTTGAGTTTAAGTGCGTGTGCTATCAACATAAAAATACCTCATATATTCATATATGTACAGTATATATACAGTGTTTTTATTTATATATATATATATAGTGTGTATTACTCGGTATACACGTAGGGCCAGGGGTAGCTCAGTGGTTAAGGCATTGGACTACGGTTCGGAAGATCCCAGGTTCAAACCCCACAACCACCAAGTTGCCACTGTTGGGCCCTTGAGCGCGGCCCTTAACCCTCAACTGCTCAGATGTATAATGAGATACGAATGTAAGTCGCTCTGGATAAGAGCGTCTGCCAAATGCCTAAATGTAAATGGTATACAGTATACTATGTACAGTATATATACAGTGTTTTATATATATATATATATATATATATATATATAGTGTGTATTACTCGGTATACAGTATACTATATACAGTATATATATGTATATATACTGTATATATCGAGTAAGCCAAAATATGCATACAGACTTAAGAAAAAACAAAAACTTGTATAAATATTTTATTTTATTATTAATATAGAATTAATAATAAATGTCATGCTATATGTTATATATTGATGTATATGATAATATTAATGATATATATATATATATATATATATATATATATATATATATATATATATGTGTGTGTGTGTGTGTGTATATACAGTTATACAGGAGTGCAGTTGTGCTGAATATCAGATCGAAGCAATGCGCATATTATCAATATAGCATCAAGCTGGTAACCGACAGTTAGAGTAATTAAAGATTATAATTAGTACACCTGTGATACATATAGCTAAACATCACAGTGCTGTTGTACTCTCTATATATCATGGAACACCTTTTGTCCACCTTATTTTCCATGATTTCAACCACAAGCTAAAATCCCTCAGGTATTAAGATGCCTGACATTCTTTAAAAAAATATTATAATAAAAAATTGCACAACTTTTTCATCACTCCATGGTGTTACAGTCTGGTAATGGGATTAAAACCTAGTGTGTTTACTTCTGTGAACTGCGAGCTGGAAATCCTGCTTACACACTACCACAGTGACAGAACAATGGCATCCTTCATGCACGGCTTTGGCCGCATAGCTGGGGGAAAGTGACGCATGCAAAAATGACAGGAACGTTGAGATCCTCTCAGTCATACAATGTTATGTAACAACAGCCCTGAATTCTTTAATCTGTATGATGTTGAGTGAGTTTCTATAACAGCAGGTCTAAGTGTAGTTCGAGCTTCAGGGTTTATCTACTTTGCTTTTAATGTTAACAGTAATCCTGCTTATACATTACAATGAAACATTAACATACTGTCGGCCAAAACACAGTACTGGTGCGGATTTTTTACAAAACAATTTTATACAGAAAATGTTTGTGCCAAAAAAGCTACTAAGTTTATGCACCATGGAAGTGACCGATCTCGCTTCCCTAAAAATTTAAGTTTTGGAGAGGTGATTGTATTTTATTATTCATTTTTCGTCGTTATACTGTCTCACTTCAAATGATAATTATTTAAAATGCAAATTATTCATATTTATTTAAGTATTGATAATAAAATTGTAAAAACTGTTGCTTAAATTAAAGCTCCGTGCAAAATTAAGGATTTTTTTGTAGTGTCCGTAACCATGTCAAATTTATGTTGCAATATCTTAACATTTTAATTTTGCATTTTAGAATAAAACACCTTTTTAGGTTTATGTCTTTTCATTCTTCTTCTTCTTTGTCTTTCGACTAATCTCTTTCCGGGGTCGCCACAGCGAATCATCTGCCTCCATCTAACTCCATCCTCTGCTTCCTCCTCTTTCACCCCAACTAACTTCATGTCCTCTCACAGCATCCATAAATCTCCTCTTTGGTCTTCCTCTAGACCTCCTGCCTGGCAGTTCCAACCTCAGCATCCTTCTACTGATACATTCACCATCTCTCAATCTGGCCTCCCTGACTTTATCTCCAAAACATCTAACATGGGTTGTCCCTCTGATGAACTTATTCTTGATCCTATCCATCCTTGTCACTCCCAAAGAAAGCCTCAACATCTTTATCTCTGCTACCTCTCTAACTCTGCCTCCTGTCTTTTCTTCAGTGCCACTGTCACCACTGTCATGAACCCATTTTTCTCCACCCATTCCAACCTGCCTGTACCCGCCTCTTCGCCCCCTTTCCACACTTTCCGTTGCTCTGAACCGTTGACCCAAATTACTTAAAGTCCTGCACCTTCTTTACCTCTGCTCCCTGTAGCCTCACCACTCAACTTGGGTTCCTCTCATTCACACACATGTATTCCATCTTGCTGCAGCTAACCTTTATTCCTTTGCTTTCCAGAGCGTACCTCTATCTTTCTAGATTTTCCTTCACCTGTTCCCTGCTCTCGCTATAAAGCACAATGTCTGCAAACATCATAGTCCATGGAGACTCCTGTCTAACCTCATCTCTCATCCTGTCCATCACCAGAGCAAACAAAAAGGGGCTTAGAGCCGATCCTTGATGCAGACCTCATACCTTACCACAGCTCCTCTCTCGGCACCCTATCGTACACTTTCTCTAAATCTACAAAGACACAATGCAACTCTTTATTACCTTCTCTGTACTTCTCCACCAGCATCCTCAAACCAAATACTGCATCTGATGTACTCTTTCTAGGCATAAAACCATATTGCTGCTCACAAATGCTCACCTCTGCCCTTTACCTAGTTTCCACTACTCTTTCCCACAGCTTCATTTTATGGCTCATCAGCTTTATGCCTCTGTAGTCACCACAGCTCTGCACATCTCCCTTGTTCTTAAAAATCAGCGCCAATACACTTCTCCTCCATTTCTCTGGAATCCTCTCATTCTCTGAAATCTTGTTAAACAAACTAGTTAGAAACTCTACTGCCACCTCTCCTAAGCACTTCCATACCTCCACAGGTATGTCATCAGGACCAACAGCCTTTCCACTCTTTATCTTCTTCAACATCCTCCTCTTCTCACTCTTACTAATACTTCCTGTTCCACAACAGTCATGTGAAATCTAAATTGGCCAAGTTTCATCTGAATGACTGTTAAGATCATTAAAAGATTTGAATTTGAACACTAAAACATAAAAGGGCATGAAATTGTATTTAGCAACTGCATTTCTTTTTATCTGATAAAAATCTAAATATGTATGCAGGTTTACAAACAAAAACAAAGCATGGATCGGGACATAAGAAGCATTACGTCTTATGAAAAATGCTGTTATGATCCTATCTGAAAATTAGATTTTTCACCTACAGTAGGTGAGAGACTTTTTAGCACCGATACATGTTTTGACCGTGTGTCGTGACAATGTTTTCTTTTTCTTCTTTATTCTGCTTTAGAGTCTTGTCATATTTCCGGTGTAAAATCTTGTCATGATAAAGACTGACTCAGCTTCCTGTTTAAGCGGCTTTCCTGCCCGAGTAAACGTATAAACCAAGCCACAATAGTTTAATGCACTTTTCTCCTCATTTAACAACTACAGAAGCCCCGTCCTGAACTAACACCTTAAACATTATCAGTTTCAGAGGTTTCAACATTTTCAGTTTCACCACCAACACCATGTGACACACAACATACACATATAGTATCATGAACTTCCAGCAGGTCTGGGTTTCACATTGTGTAACAGCAAACAGCATCAGTCCTCCTATACATCACACCATAAACACATGCGTCTGTCTCACTGTAAGAACATTTCCATACCCTCACATTCTCCAGATCAGTTGTTCCCGTAGCCATGGTGCTCTGATCTTCACTGCGTTGCTTATGGAAACATTTTCCCAGCATGAACACACCTGAGTCAGCATTCAAAAAGACCTGATGAATAGTTGAGCTGAATGGCATGCACTATACAGCAGGCAGGGGAAATAAACTGAGAAAAATACTGGTTTATAGAAATTCTACTTTCCCACAGTTCTCAGTAAAGTAGATGCGGGACAGTAGATAGGAGAGTTGATAAAGAATGGTTTCGAAGGTTAGATTTATTTTGTGATAATGTATATATTTTTTTCTTTATTTAGGTTAATTGGTTGAGGGTATTGTGATATGGCCCGATGTAAGGGTTTGAGCTTTTTTATAGCCAAATTTACAAGTTAGTTCCTGTTATCACTTACATTATAGCATCAGCTATAAACAGTTGTGTCCTTGTTGAACACTCTCTCTTTAATTAGTACACTTTAGAAGTTTTGGTAGCATTTTTATTAGCACACACTTCAATTCATATTTAAATCATATTGAAAATGTGTTTAAATTACCCTAATTGAGCCATCTCTACCATTTGGTTGAGGTATATTATGCTTAAGAATTCTAGCAGATGCCACTGTGTCAACTCTGTTTTCAATCGATCCGTAGCATACAGTAAGAAATAAAGTGGATTGAATGCTCTCTGTTGCACCACAACACAGAAATGTAGCATTTCCCCCCTTTTGTTAATATATGATGCTGATTGAAGCAACATTTCAACCATTTAAAGGCCACCAAATATGTCCTATACATCTATTTAATAAATGTAAAGGAAAACAAATCCATTGATGTACAAGTGCTTTACAATAAATATAACAACAAAAAAACGCAACAGTTTTTCATTGTATTTTTTGCAGGAAAGAAAAAAATATTTCATATATTATATTATATTATATTATATTATATTATATTATATTATATTAGATTAGATTAGATTAGATTAGATTAGATTGGGGAATTAGGGCGTCCTCGCTTCAACCCCTGACCCCGCCGGGTCGTTACTGCTGGACCCTTAGGCAAGGTCCTTTACCCCAAGTGCTCAGATACACTCAGGCATCGAGCTGGCAACCCGACCCTGCAGATAACTGCCACAGAAACGGCCGATGTATATCTGTTGCCCGATGTGCCGGGAGTCATGTAGACAGAACCATCCAGTTGCATTAAATTATATTATAGCCCGAAAGTTGTCAACACGAGTGTGGCAATCCAGGTGTGGCTGAGTCACTCTTACGTCAGGAACATGCACACCTTACCTGGACAAGCTGATGTGAAAGCGTGATCAGTTGCAGAACGGTTACATCATCTTTATTTATCTAAACACAACGACCTAGTACTAGAAGACTTCAATAATAAAAATAATATTTTTGTCAAACACAAGAGCACCGAGTTAGTTGCATGAATTATGCAAATTTGTGTATTACAGATTGTTTACACCTCCAGCAGTAGCTCAATGTCCTCAAACTGCTAATGGCTGAAGTAGATCCACCTGATACACCGAGCTAATTGAGAAACGTGCCAAAGGTGAAGCCGAATTTACACGTACAACCCGAATGAGTCACACACACATGCTGATTCAACCCTGATCCTTGGCCGGATATGTTTCTGGTTTATTTAGCCTGTAGAGTGTTGCGTTAATAAGCCGGTCCTTGGATCTGGTTTAGGGTGGATGAGTGAGGAGGAGCTCTGAGCTTCTGCTCCCGATGCAGTCAGAGTTACAACGAGTGAGAACGAGCTCAGTGGAGAGACACGAGGAGCTCGCATCCGTTTCAGGGATGGTACACTCGACACCGATCCAGATGCATAAACACCCGGACAAATATTTGAACACAAGCAGATTGTTATGTGTTCATTAAGCACAAAAATTACATAGTGTGATATTTTCGGTACGCCCATCCCATTTCCAGTAAGCAGGCTATCAGTCACACGTTCTGTCAACACACTCCAGGAGAACACTGGCGGTTAGCCGAAAAGGTTTCGTATCAGTGGGGAAGCGCTGGCGCCTTAGCTAACTTTTAGCTAAAGGCCAAAGGGCACAACTCCATGCAACCTAATACGCTTGAGTACTGCATGGCTGCAAGATCCAGTCTGGACCGGATGAGACAGGAGAGGTCCAGGTAACAGACACTTAATGTGGCATGGGAAAGATTTACAGTAAGTCTCTGCGCTTAACAGTTGGATGGCGATAATAATAATAATAATAATAATAATAATCATCATCATCATCATCATCATCATAATAATAATAGATTGGATCTATAGAGACTCAAATGTTGCACTAGGTGGGCCATCAAAATATCCCTGTTCATCTGGTTTCCAGGTGTGTGTGTATGTGTGTGTTTTGTGATTTCGTGCACAGCAACTTTAAACACGCTTTTAAGCTCTGTTTTTCTTTGAAACATCAGTGGGACACGTCTCAAATTGAAAACCCTTCCCATAAAAGGACACGGTGTCACTTGGCTCTATACTGCCCCCACTATTAACACTGGTATTGCACAATCGGATCTGATCTTAATCTATTATCTAATTAATAACGAATCATTCCCAGGTTAAATCTTTGAATATTCTACACTGTATAATATATAAAAATGACAGTTGCACCAATTACAACACAAAGCGGCAATCTTCGTATATCTGAAAACAAACACAAACTGAAAGTGTATATAAAACTATCAGCCAGTGCTTCAGGTTTCGGGAACACCAAGCGTAAGGTGATCCACCAAGTGACACCTGGAACACACAGACAAGCTCCTGGGCTCTAATCTAATACAGTAGCGTTTAAAGCCATCTAACAGGGCGAACAGGATTAGGTTAATGACCGCCATATGATTAGGGATGTTAAACAACACGTCAGTCACCAATGCAGACGTCACTTCCTCTGTGCGTTACCATGGTAACATAAGCACCTCGGATACCCGTCGCTGCTGCCGTGGAAGTTTCACACTACGGACATTAAATATTGAATATTTATTGAAACAACAACTCATAACATTATAAAACATACTTTTGAAACGTGTTTATGGTTAGGGTCAATAAATTATTGAATAATATTAATAATAATAAAAAAAAAACCTTCCCAACAGTGTGTGACTGATGGTAATTAGTCAGTAACCAGCACTTTTGTAGGTCGATCTGAATTAGAGTGTTTTTGCAGCCACTGAATCAGAACTGTATCAAACATCAAAGCGATATATACTGTTTACTGTTCAGAATAATAAATAGCTAAATTCTAATTCAAAGTTAATCGTATTATGATAATAATAAGGATGAACTGCAACGACGAGCCATTTTTATGTCCATTTCCAGACCAGGAATTATCCGTTTGTGTGTGTGTGTGTAACTCACATACTTGCAGTGGCAGTACATGTACACACACACACACACACACACACACACACACTGCAACAACATCACAGCCCATAGCTGAGCTGCTATTCCAGACAACACCTGATCCTTACAGCAGATCGGGTTTTACAGCTGCTTTTACCACGTGTGCCTGCCATCTGGGTGTGTACAGAATGCTGCTCGCGATGCTATAGGAGCTCTGAAATGTAAAACAGCAGCTGGTTGCTCAGCAAAGTTTAAGAAGGAGGCAAAAGTGGAAATGTTTGTGGGAAAGTAGAGAAACAACAAGCAGTGCAGGGAGGGAGAATCTGATCTGATCCATCAGGGACAATCTGATTATTATGATTTATACATATTTCCCCATGCTTATCAAACTGATTTTATATAAATAAAACTGAATTTAGCAGAATTGTATTTTTCCTAATTATTATTTACATACATATAATTGTATTGTTGTTAGAAGGAGGAAGTGTAACTTACGGCACCCAGATTTCATTTCTCGTTACAACTTTTACAGCCCTGCTATTAACTGTAAATGAACTTTGACCAAGGATAAATACTTTTGCTGTGACAGAATCATCGCACCAGCTATAATAAAAATCTAAATCTAGAAACAGGCAAAAAAAAACAAAAAAAAAAACAAAAAAAAAAAACAGCTGGTGACAAAATCATCCAGTCACCTTCAGGTTTAAGGCATTAGAAAGTTAAACTGGGCAACAAAAAACTTTTATTAGGCTGAGTCTTTCTATTGTGTATGTAATAGTATTTAGATAGACATGTGTTTATAACCACAAAGATGAGATGTTGCTGACACTGAATATGGTTATAAAGGTAATTTACTTTATGTGCTTTGCTCGCAAACAACGCACTACACTGGTTCTTACTGGTGCACGACAAATTGGTGTTTTGAATTTACAAATAAGGCAAAAATATAAGTCATACATACAGTATAAGCCACCTTACATTATATCTGTTATTGCAGCATCTACAGCGGTGTCCAAAATTATGACAGCACAAGTGAACATGCCTGTTAGTTTGTTTGTTTTCCCATTTTAACCGATTAAAAAAATATATTATTATAAATCATATTATCAGTTAACACTTGAGCAAAAAGTAGAATCTTAGGAATATTTACAGAAATGTAACAAATGATAAGTATTAAGTTTTTCCCCTTTTCTCACTTTATTGGTCCCATATTTTACTCCCCAAAGTGTGTACATCTAGTCCCTTACATACGAACGAGTTCCGTTCCGAGATCTCGTTCGTAAGGCCAATATGTTCATAAGTCCAACAAACATTGTCTACGAACTAGGATATTAACACACTTTAGTACCCTAGAGTGCTACACACAGTATATTACAGTACGGTGTTTCTTTAGACTCGTGCTGATGGTTAAAAGATTCACGTAAAAAAAACGAGGGATGTCTGCCATCTTTCCACTTCGCTCCATTCTCTCAATTATTTTCACTTTTCTCTCCATCGTTATTGCTTGGCACTTCTCAGCGGTACCAACTTCATTACTGCTGCTGTTACGCTCGCTTCCGGACCTCCTGGATCTTTAAAAACCTGGATGTTTTTAAACATGCGCGAATTCATGAGCGTATCTTCAAAAGCTTGTAACCCCAATGTTCGTATGTAGGGGACCTACTGTATGTTAACGGTCCAGCTGAAACACGTCTCACATAGTGCATTTATTTATACTTTAAACTCCCTTTGTTTCACTCCTCTTCCAAACACTCTGCTTCAGTGTCTACAGTATGTAAATGAGGTGACTAGTGAGCCACGCCCCTCCAGAGATCAGCAGAGCTGAGAAATAAACACGGAAAGGGATTTTTCTTATTTGAAGTCACATTATGGAATAGAACAACAACAACAAAAAAAAAAGAAAAAATCTATGTTCATCAATCAATGTTTATCATCACATGAACATTATCAAGCAATACTTATTCACCGATGCCTCCCTGACCACCGGGTTAAATGAACACACTTACCTGTTGACGGTGTCCATGCTCCTGATGGGGCTGAGTTTAGGAGGGTTCAGATCCATGCTTTCTTCCAGAGAGGTCCAGCCCAGAGTGTGGAGAACAGATTCAGCCCTGTGTCCTGGAGGCTGAGTTAAATGTCTGCAGAAGGGAAGACCTGTGGAAGGAGCGGGCTGGGGTGCTGATCTGGATGCTTCTTCACCTTTCACTCTTTTCACCTGACACAGAGAAAGAAAGAGAAGAACTCCAGGTTTTATACTGTACCATAACCTAAACATTGACCCTGTGCTTTTCTTGTTTAAGCCAGGCACTCCAGGATTTTTAGCCAAAGTTAACAAAGGACTGAAAGGAGGAAGCAGCAATTATGTATTACTCTTACCTTATAAAACAAAATAGGTTGCAAATCTGAAGCAGCTAAGGAGGAAAACCTCACACGGACGAGAGCTAAATCAAACTCGGCTCTGCTCATCGTGTTTCAGTAAATAGATGTTGGCTTAATAAAAAAAAAATGCTGATACAGTATGTCTTAAAAGTAAAAGTAGAGGAAATAGTCTGTTGATGATGTGAATAGTGATGCCAGCTTCCTCCATTCCACTCCAGCCGTCTAACTACACTCGTACGCACTCTGTCTAGTCTCGCCCAGATCTAAAGCATTGATTTGTGTGATGTAAGAGCTAATTAGGGCAGATGGCTTCTGACCCCCATACCACACATGAAAATAGAGAAAGTGGAAAAACATCCTGACATACAGTAAGACTACAGCGGTACCGCGGCATATAAATTTAATCCGTTCTGGAGGCGAGTTCTTAATGTGAAATTTTGTATTGTGAAACGCATTGTCCTATAGAAAATAATGTAAATACAAATAATCCGTTCCAGCCGCCCAAAAATATTACCAATATTACCAATTTCCAACAGTATAATCAGTTTTTTTGCAAATAAAAAACAAGTAAAACAACTAGTATAAATGAAGTATAATATAAAATAAATAGACATTAAACCTCACCTAAACTTAATTTATGATTCCTCTTAGCACTGGCTGCTTTAGAAACCAAACTGAAAGCGGCTCCCATTTCTTCTTGCTACCGTCCTTGCTATCATAACAAACCCATGGTGCTACGCCTTCACTAAATCTTACACAAAATGGCAAAAAAAAAAAAAAAAAAACGAAAAAAAGTAAACTTTTCCAGGCTTTCCATTGATGCAAACAAATTTTGAGCGGCTCCCGAACGTACACGCGACTTAACAAACATTCAGTTCGACTCAGTTCGTTCGATCGTATGGCGAAAATGCTTCCCACGCAAAGGCAAATTTCTTGCAAATTTTTAGTTCTTACGGCAAAAGTTTGTGATGCGAGGCATTGTTATGACGAGGTACTGCTGTAGGTAACAATACTTTCTCAGGGGATTATATTAATCACGGCTGGGCCAAGTCTGCATATTTCAAGTCATAATGAAGAGTAATGAGATAATTATGCATGAATTATGACTACATCTACTAAATGTGAGTCATATTGTTTGATTAAAAGACCACGCCAATCAACATCATATGGAAGTGTGTCATCATTAATACAGTTCAGGTTAGTGCGGAGGTGAATGAAATCTGTTTCTCAGCACACCCGATGCTAAACTGACTGGCTGTACTTGGTCTAACTCACTGCAGATTAGCAACCTTCTGTTCCGGTCGAAGGCAGAGAGCTCTCTCAGTACCCAGCATGCAATTAGTTCTGCTCATGGGACACCAAGTCTCAGTTTGACTTGGAGGCCGTTTGTATTTTAAATTGCTATTCACATATTACTACCCGAGAGGTCTCCAAAAATAAATCAAAAACATTAGTGTGGTAGTAGCAATGATACATAGTGTTGCTTTAGGAACTTGTAGGAAAGGCTTTGTGGGTTCCTGATTTATCCATATATCATGCAAGTCCTGGAATTTGAGACTTGACTTGGATGTTATCAGACTCTGAATATTGGATTGTATTTGACATATTTTCTGTTCCAATTCAATCCAGTCCATTGAAGTATTTTATTAATTTAATCTGTGCATTAAGTGACATTGGCAGCAGAAGTGCGAGAGCCGGCTTGGGCACTAAGAGGATGTCTGTATCGGATCAAGGTTGGGTTTTGACGATAAACAAAGCTCTGATATCAGTGTCATGATGAAAACGGGATTGGTCATTTTCCACGTAAACACAAGTAATGATTATGTTTTTATTGGTTCTTATAATGGCTTTAATTAATGTCCTTAAAATAGTCATATTCAACTTATATACTTAGATATACATGGTTTTTCTAAAGTACATGTTCCTAAGCCTAAGACTGTATTAAACGTGTACATAAACAACTTTTGCTTGGCGAGCAATTAACAAACATTTTACTTTAGAATGTGCCCCCCTCGCACCACATACCCCCCCCCCCCCCACACACACACACAACTAAAATTATAGAGAATTCTTTTACACTGCTTTAACAAATTACAACTTTATAGCCTCCAATTACTTCCTATAAATCTCTCAGCCTCTGCTACCTAAGAAATAAAAAAAAAAAAAAAAAGGTAAGATGACCTTGAATTACAAACTATAACAGCCGCCCACAAGGTTAATAAAATGTGAGTAATAAATAAGTAAATAAATCCATAAAATCATATAATGTCTTATAATTTGTGATAAGTGTGAAGCAGAAAAACAGGCTGGTAACCTTGGTTACGTCTACTTACACCAAAACAACACCAAAATATGTCCTTCTGGGGTATAAATAAGCACATTTTTTAATATGCATATTATTAGGTTTAAATAAATTGTTATAATTTATACTTTTTCCTTACTATGTATCATTAATGAACTAATTAACTATGTAAAGCTGCTTTGCAACAAAGACCATTATTAAAAGTGTTACAGAAATAAAACTGAATTTAATTGAATTACACATCTGACATGTAATAATGTACTTCTCAAGGTTATTAAGTGACACACAGGCATGGACACAATTTCAGGACATTTTAATGTATTGAGGTGCCTGATTTATTGTACTATTGTTAACTAAAATCATTCTGAGGTGTGTTTACATTGGCACTGGAGTCTGGGTTCATAAGATAATAACGTAAGTCCAAACGCTGAAGTAGGACTTTGTGAGTAAAGAAGTGTCGGGACACAAGTGTGTATACTATAATCCACGTGTTTCATGTGGGCCAACCAGAAATCATGGTCACGCTCCATAGGGTTGTACATCCCAGTGCACAAAGCAAGGACTATAAAGACATGGTTTCATGAGTTCGGTGCGGAAGAACTCGGCCGGCCCGAACACAGAGCCCTGATCTCAACACCATCGAGCGCCTTTGGGATGAACTGAAATGGAAATCGTGAGCCAGGCCTTCTCGCCCAACATCAGTGCCTGGACTCATAAACCCTCACGAATTCCCACAGAAACCCTTCAGCATCTTGTGGACAACCTTCCAAGAAGGCCCCAAAAAATACAAAATAAACAAGCTGCCATATTATGAGTAATAATAATAATTTAACAAAAATGCACTTTTTATCCACACCATTAGCCTGGCTTTTGCATTCATACAGTATATCCTATTGCAATTGAACAGTGATATGAAGAGAGCGAAGAGCAGCGTATACCTCAGGCATATTATTTCTTTCTTTTCTGAGAAACTTAAAAATAAAGTGTAACTTAAATAACCCAGTTCCACTTGTGCTACGTGCCCATTTGAATTATTTCACCGAACCCTTAAGCAATCTCCCCAGCTGGAGCTAGTCTTACTTTTCATAACCATCTCTCCTTGCTTTTTTTCCATCAGCATTTCCCAATCGATCCACTGCCCCGGTTAGGAGTTACCGCAACGATGTCCTGCAGGCCTTATCTAGGGCAGCTCAGCAAGATGAGCCGTACACCGCCAATCTAAGTAAACAGTTTTACATTTCAAGCCCTTTATGAAAACAAGGAGTGTGCTGGTATCTAGCAAGGTGGCCTAAGGCGTTATGAAACAGCTGATTTCTCATTTTTTCCGAAAACAGCATCAAAGTCATGTGAGCGGTCAGCAAGTAGCGAAGCTCATCCAGAGCGTAAATGATGAAACTGATGGGAAGAGGTCTAAATAAAGCTAGTAGGCTCGCACTGCTGGGTCATAAAGCGTTTCAATGTGAGTTAAATCGGCTCTTGGGTTTACTAACTTTAGATTAAAAATACAGACAAGAGAAGACATTCTGTCAATATCCCTTCAATCGTACGAATCCATGAATAAATAAGCCAAAATCAAACTATTCTTCTTTGATATTTCAGCTCTCAACAAACCAAAAACCTTCCTTTTACCTTCTTTTTTCTTGGCGTGGGTACTGGAGTTTCTTGGCTCAGCTCTTTTTCTCTGGGTGAGACCTTGTCTTCGACTGGACTGCTCCGTGTGGCCTGACAAAACAGGAAATGATCAATGCCAGATTATTCGTGATCTAGGAGTCAATAAAATCAGTCAGCCTCAACAGACCTTTGCATTTTTGACTGGTGAGGTCACAACCCTTAATCATTACAAAACAAAACAAGAAGTGAAACGTAGGATTTGCAGAAATTAGGATGTTCCCAAATTATACAAATATGGGTTAAGAACTGATTTGATGGCGTTTTATTCTTTTTACACTGTAACAATCCACACATTTTATTTTAAACATTATTGATTAGATTACAGATTAGATTACATTGATTTTTGCTTTAAACATTGCTAAGACAAACCGGCTTGGGGTAATGGTAGTCACGTGACTCCTGGTCGAGGCGAAATTGGTCGAGTTTTCTTCTAGGATTGTCCTGGATTTGGCTTCATCCATTTTGCTTTTAAACCTGACGAGTTACCCAATCCCTGCTGAGGAGTAGCATCCCCACTGACCTCAGAGATATTGTTGTGTCAAGGTTAGAGCGACACAGTGGTGTAGTGGTTAGCACTGTCGCCTTGCACCTCCAGGCTCTGGGTTCGATTTCCGTCTCTGAGTGCATGAAGTTTGCATGTTCTCTCCAAGCTTGGTGGGTTTCCTCCCACAGTCCAAAGACATACAGATTAGGCTAATTTGGCCTCTAAAGTTGTCCATAGTGTGTGTAAGTTAGTGTATGTGTGTGCCTTGCGATGGATTGGCACCCTGTCCAGGGTGTGCCCTGCCTTGATAGGCTCCAGGCCCCCCTCAACCCTGAATACAGGATAAAGCAGTGTAAAGAATGAGTAAGTGTCAAGGTAAAGGTTTTCCTTTGATCAGTTTCTCTCTTTTGAGGTTGAATCTCTCCATCTACTTAATCTACTTTGTTTTTTGCTAATTGCCCTCTTTACCTGGTCACTGATGGCCATTCTCCAACCAACTCTAGGCAGAGTCACAGTTTTAAAATTTTTCTTTTTTAACGTTGGATTTATTGGTGCTTTGCAGGATGTTCAAAGATTCAAAGGGATTTTTCTTAAAAGCAAATCCTCATTCAAAGCACTGCAGGTCTTAAAGAGTGCTTGTCTGTCACACCTTGCAAAATATCCAATTAGCTAAAACTAGGTCTTCCCTTAATTTTTTCAAAAATACCATACCTGAACAACCCTATTTATGAGCTGCAAAGATCTTACTTTCACACTGAGTGGGTGATAGACAGTTATATGGGACATGCTGGTCACTCCAGGTTACCGTGCCTGATTTACATTACCAACAACAACAACACGCTGGCATCATGTACGATAGCAAATGGTTTACAAATGTACAAACAACCACACAAACTCCAAAACACACACGCGTGTACCTTTTTCTTTCTGGGAAGTGGAGTGGGTGCTTTTGGTGTCGGTGGACATGTTGACATGGTATCGGTGTGCGCTGTATCTATGTGGGCCTCCTGGGAACAAAACAATGAGTGCAAAGAGTTCACATGGGCTCATGTGACACTGCTTACTCACAAAGCACATATGGCACAGGTATGCACTGTGGCTTTGTATCATACCCATATGTGAAATGGCATTCACCTGGAAATGACACGCTGAATTAAGATCCATACAAAACTCCACAGAAAAACAGTACGTCACAAAATGATGCCGCGTCCATCACCTGAACAATCCGAACTCGTTCTAAGCAATGAGTTCATCTAGTCGTCATTCTGCATCAGCAAAACAGGTTCCCGCGGGTTGTGGTCAAGCGTGACGTCACAGGATTGTCAAGGTGACTTCCAATCTCGAACCGTGCATGTACTATACAGTATGCTGGTGAGAAAACCAGTTCTAATGGGATGTTTATGGTATGGACGCACCAAATTCTGTAGCCCTTATTATTATTATTATTATTATTATTATTATTATTATTATTATTATAATAAAAACATTTCTGGACTTTTTTTCTGTAAGCATTTTAATGTGAAATTTCCCTCACCATGCAAAGCAGTGGAAAGCCAAGCGTAGCGAGTTTACATATTTTTTGTGGGGTTTGGGGGTGTGTAAGATTTAGTGAAGACGTAGCACCATGGGGCCCAAGAATGTTAGTAAGCAAGAAGAAAAGGGAGCCGTTTTCAGTTTGGTTTTTAAAGCAGCCGGTGCCAAAAGGAATCATAAATTAAGGTTAGGTGAGGTTTAATGTTTTATTTATTTCATATATTTAACTTTATTTATGAGTTTTTTTTTAATGTTTTTATTGTTGTTATTTGCAAAAAAAATATGATTATAATGCTGGAAATTGGTAACACTGGTAATATTTCGGGGCGGCTGGAACGGATTATTTGCATTTATATTATTTCCTATGGGACAACGTGTTTCACAATACAAAAGTTCACTTTAAGAACTTTCCTTCGGAACGGATTAAATTTATACAATTGTACCCATGTTTGGATCAGGACCCAGGGCAGACTCTGGGGTTAATTTGAGGGCGGGGCTTATAATGACAAGTTTGCTTTCAAATAGCAACTTTGTTTCACATTGTCCTTCTGAATTGTGCCTTGGGTGCACAATTCCATACATCACATTTTTGCCCGCATGTTTGCAGAGTTGTATGCACCAGATTTATCCAATTGCTTTGTTTAATTATGTGTCTGTGTGGCCAAGAACAGCTCTTTTCAGATGCATGGCACTGCACAGAAATACCTACGAAGATCTGATCTTGCATACAAAGGATATAATCATACAGGCAGATATGAGATGTACGTTTCTTGCACTTGCACCACAACGATGAACTCACAGTGCTCACAGTGATCCGGTCCTAAAAAAAATTAAATGGGTTTGCATATCAATAACATCAATAACCCTTTCCTTCCGTGCATGCCTCTAACAGAAAGAGCTCGATGATTTGATGATAGTTTCAAACGACACTCACGGGACTGATGGAGATGATTCTTGCATTGATAGTGTATTATCTAAATACTGTACTGAAACATGGTTGAACCTGAGTGTCATGTACAGTTACTTTATGCTTACATGATCCTGCTTTTTGTTTGAGACAATGTGGAAAAACATTAGTGTGTCTCTGCACCTACTTTCACCATGAGGATGTTGGAAGGCTGGGTTTTGTGCAGCTTCTCTCCTCCGTCTGGCTCAAATATGGTGCTGTAGTCTTCAATGAGCCTGGCCGTGATTTTATTACAGACATCCTGCTCCTGGATGCCTTCAAAACCAGGGGACACACTGGGAAAGAAAAGAGAACCAGAACACCGTTAAACTGATTACACTATAGCAATCCTCACACAGAGATCCAAACAGTTCCAAGCGCATTCGAGTGCGGGGGGCTTCATCATGAGAGCCATGAAATCATGCACAGAGGGCTGAGCCACAGCCACCGTTTGTTTACGAGGTATCAAAGCATTCATTTTGGTAGAGATGATGATTCTGCATTACCGTCACCTCCGGAAAGCTTCTTTTTTTTTTAAGCAATATTCGGTTGAACACTAATTAAAACAATTGCTGGGAAAAGCAAGCATTTGAAAACAGCCATTAGTGGCAGCTTATATCATAACACTAGCTTGAATCTGTGGATTACTTGGCCGTGACGTTGCTGTACAGTACGTACAGTACACGCAAGCTTTAACTTGTTTGTCCATTGTTGAGGATGTGAGCTGGAATAAAAACAAACCTGAAGCTGAAAACACACACCTTATCTCAGATAATCTGTGATGATATTACAGCAAAGTCACGTCTGTCTGCTACGCCAGTTTACCGCAGGATGCAATTTGGTGAATAATGTGTCTTTGTCTAATGGTAGTTTTAAACATTACCGCATCTGAAGTCTGTCGGGGTTTTTTTCCTAGTAATTATATAAACTATACTGTGCACGGCCTTATCTAGGGAAATGTAAATATATTAACAGTAAAGTACTGTAATACTTCATTGTTGCATAAAGTGACACATAACCTATTGTACTATTTTTGAAACTTTCGATCCCTGACTCACAGCTCAGACACCTTGTTACATTTCCCAATGGCTTACGTCTACTAGAACATCGCATTTTATTTATTCAAACCAGCTGATCTAATTGTACTGGCTTTTATTGGTTAAGGTTTTTAAGTTAGATGCAGATGAACTGCAAAATTTATAGTGCAAAATAAAATTTTACTGCAGTTGTATGGAGTTATATTTGGGCCCATTCCTGGGTGAAAAACCTGCACACAAATGATACTTTCACTTACTTAAACTCTCTAATTAATTGTATTTTTCTCACTTTCAGTCTCTCACCCACAGGTTGTGTACAGGCCGTGGTTGCCAGGTCATACCGAACCAAAATAATCCCCCTTTGCACTGTTGAAAACCTTTTCACTTCAATAAAAATCAGGCCGAATAATAACATCTGTACTATAAATCATACTGTATCCCAATTATAAATGCAAATTTCATCAAAATTAACCGAGATAATAAGTATTTCAATTATTATGAATTCTTCATTCACTACTGTTCAAAGGAAGAAGGTTCCAATTTCGCTCTTTAAGCTCTACATGCAATTAATGGGAAACTAAATTCTATTTGTTAAAAGAAGCAAAAATAAATAAACTGATACTTATCTAAAATGATTTTTTTTATTTGTTGCATCCCTACATTTTACATAATAAACCAAAAAAAAAAAAAAAAACCCGGATTATGTGGGTAAAAGTTCACGCACATGGCCAACACAACACCTCTCAGCTGCTCACTGACATGTAGTGGAACATGTGACGAAGTGTGACGTCCCATGACGTTCGCTGTGTCCTCTACAGTGTCCTCTGACCTCTACGCTTTAAAGCAAAACAGTAACCTGGGTGACTGTGACTCTAAAAGTGCGCTTGTTTCAGAGGTCGATCGTTTGTTAGGCTAAAAATAAGAGTTGAGTAATTTGGTGTCACGACCTTCCACATACTTGTGATAAAGACAAGGAGGAAAGTCTGCAAGCGCATCACATGTCAGTGGTCGATGTAGATCAGGGGGTAAAGAATTCAAATTCAGGAATTTGGGACAAGGTCCGACTTTAATGTTTGTGTTAGGGTTCAGATCTCTATATGTGCGGTCATTGTAAGTCTATAAAAAATAAGCATTTCGATAATATTTATCGTCAGTTTTTAGTAAGAACGTTAAACATGTGAACAGTTTGATTTTAATGGCTGTGTATATTTCCTTTGTGTATTAAACATTTGCTCTGTCCTACCGGGCTCTCAGATCCGGTACCTCTGACTGCTGCGGATATATTTGCATCAACACCTCGTGTTTTATCACATAGTGGCACTTCACATTACTGCTTTTTATTGGGACGTATAAGACAAACTGGGTTAAAACTTCCTGCAGGAAGAATAAAAGTCCACTGATCTGTCCATTCATCTTTGAAGGTTCTGTTTTCATAGTTTACTTTTCTTTTCTTGAAGTAAGTCATGCTGTGGATTTGGTGGAAACCAGCAGTTAAGAGCAGACAAGTGAACTGTAAAATTACTAAGTGAATAAGATATCTAAAAAAATGTATATTGAGTAAATAACTCTGCAAGTTATTAGTGGTTCTCTTGTTAAACCAGTACATCGAGAGATGCAAACTGTAGCCGAGCTAAAAAAAACAACTGTGCGATGACTAGAGTGTGTTAAATATGAACCATCTTTCCATCTCTAGGGCTAGACTTCCTTTGCTCTATGCTTTTTTTAGTTTAGTATCTTTTTTTTTTTTTTTATAATGCCGACCCTGAGACAGTCTGTGTGTCTGTCTGGGGAAGTGCTGTCCTGTCTGAGTATACAGACATCGCTTACTGGCATAATCCAAATAAACATTCTCTGAGTGCAAACTCACTCCTTCTCCTCCTTAATACAAAAACAGTCATTATCAGGAGATATAGCGTAACACACAGTAATATATTCCTATAGACAAAAGATAAAAACATATATTTTTGTGCATGTGTTGTTGTTGTTGTTGTTGTTATTGTCGTATTTTGACATTAAACCCACCAAATTGCATATTGAATGTAAAATAATAAAGGCTTTTTAATCTAACCTATTTAAAAGATATCAATCTGGCAACCCGAAGCTGTACTGTAAATACTCAGCAGTGCTTTTACACTCACTGGAACACGTTAGGGCCGAACACGGTTGCCAGGTTGAAGGCAGTCATGCGGTTGTGGCTCTGCTGCTGTTCCACCTGGGTGAGGAAGTGGCACAGGTAGCGCAGGACGCTGTAATGGACGTCTGGTAACTTTAGCAGGAGTTCTCGCATGTTCTTGCAGAACTCATCCTCATTGGATTCTAAACAAAACACACACACACACACACACACACACAACGACTCGGATTATAAACATAAATGGCATGAGAACTCCTTCCTTCCTTACGGGCTACTCTACAGAAGAAAAAAAAAGTATTTTTGTCTATTACAGAATAGAAATGAAGCGTAAGATAAGACATCTGGAACAGGAAACAGGAGGATGCAGAGTCAGCACGGGTTTCGTAATTGGGTGAAAGGTGAACCTTTAAACCCTTTAGATGGGCTGATTCAGAGGTGATGGGAAAATACGGATGACTCTGAATGTAATAGCTGTGGTAACAGGTGTGTGTGTGTGTGTGTGTGTGTGTGCGTGTGTGAATGCACGTTTTATTTAGACTTGAGTCATACTTGAGACAATCAGCTGATGAAGTGTAGGATTGAAAGCCAGCATCGGATTTGATGTTTGTTTAAATATGTTAATGTGTAACTTCAACTGAACAACAAAAACATAAAGAAACACCAATTTGACTCAGAATAACAACATTTATAAATTTATTCATTTATCTTATACTGTATACCGCTTGATCCCGTATTCAGGGTCGCGGGGGGCCTGGATCCTATCCCTGGACAGGGTGCCAATTCATCGGAGGGCACACACACACACACACACACACACACAGACACAACTAGTAAATAAATCAGGATTTGTAACGAGTCTCCAGCGTACCTGACTCATACCCTCCAGACTATTGACCTCGTGCTATTTATTGTTCTTCATTGTTTACACTCACCTTCCTACTGACTTTAACCAAACTGCGTCAAACCTCTCTAAGTGGGAATCTGCGTTACTCAGATTCCCACTCAGTGAGAAAGCATGACTGCTCTAATCCTATTTCCTGCCCTGATTTCAGGGGGGAATTCCCAGATTCTGTCACCTGATGGCATTATCACATGTCCAAGCAAAATGTTACCTGCACGTATACATTCTGTGACCTCACACAAAACAAAGACCCGGAGACGCTCGGCTTCCCCGAGCTGCCGCGCGCTCCACCTGTGCAGGACGTCCTGAGAGCGGCACTTTCAGGTCATCGACTCGAGTCTGGATTTAAATCCTCTTGGATAGTCACCCTCGAACAAATAAAACACGGTGTGCGCGCTGTTACCGGGAAATAAGAAACAGCTGTGCGTTTTTGCGCAACTTAAGACTTGTGGGATCGTTGTGTCGTCTCACAGATCCATACGCGTCTTCCTCCTTTCCCCAAACACTCTTTTCTGATATGGACGTTACATCAGTACACTTACAGTTATGTTGCTGTTAAAGCCGGGAGTTTTTGTTCTTTAATGCATTTCCTGGCTGCGGTCCTAGACAAACTGTTTACCTCTTACTTCATTTAATCATCTATACCCACAGGGTACTTTACCAGCAACACAAATCTGCCCGAAATGCTTCAGCTTACAGACAGAACCACGGAGGGCAAACTCCTTCACGGGGCATTTTAAACACCTCAGAGGTTCTGGCTAAGCCTCTGGTAATTGAGTCTCTGGTTTATAAAGTGACTCAGGAGGGGAAAAACTAAGTGCGAGAAGAATGTCTGTTTAATTTACAATAATCAAATGAATGTGCGATTTCATTAAATACTAGCGTTAATACGCTAACGGGAAAAATATTTTTAGAAAGAGTTAAAAGGTTAAAGCTAAAAAAATCTGCTGATCTTTAATGTAATCAGTGATTATTATTATTATTATTATTGTTATTATTATTATTATTGTTATTATTATTGTTATTATTATTATTATTATTATTATTATTATTGTTATTATTATTATTATTATTATTATTATTCGAGGTTAAAGCCCGCGTACATGTCAGAAATCCCATTCTGTAAGGTTTCGTATCTTACGCCTTGTTTACACTAAGTTGTCGAACAAATACACTTCTGAAAAAAGATATAATTCTTTAAAGTAGATTATTAAATCTGACACATAACTGTTCATAACATCGCTTTTACTCAACATTATGATTTGATTTATAGTGCGGATTAAACTTCTGGCAGAGATCTAAGGTCTGCAGGAGATGCATTACATTCTGTCCAGCGTTCGATTTAAGACACGTCCTCAGTTTGACACGTCTCCGTCGGTCAAAACTGTCGCCGTCGGTTTATAATCCGACACAAAACTGGTCATAACTTCACTTTTACTCAACATGTCGTTTTTTTTTTTGTGCTGCAGGTTTAACTTTAGGCCTGGCGAAGTCTCAAAATCTGTCTGGACAGAAGGACAGACAGACAGAAGACTGAGAGACTGAGAGACTGAGACTGGTTTCTGGTCCTCCAATGTATGAAACCTAAAGATGTGATTGGAAGAGCGAGTTTTGACCCAACGTCCAGATGAAACCTCTCTTATATTTCTATAGAAGACATGAAGTTTCCACTGCTTATGATAATCTCTCATGTATAGTAATTGTAACTGGAGGAACGTTGCTGTGGTATCAGTAAAATAAAGCATTACAGGTTGTTTCCGTTTCCTCATTCCACTATTGTTCGATATTTTCCCATCACAGCAGATTGTTTTATTTCTCGGCTAAAATCTGATTAAGGAGCATTTTGGAGAGCACGGGTTACGGCAAATCTCTTGGGCCTTTCCAGTGACCTCATGCAGATGACACCCCACTGAGTCACTCCAGCATAGCTGCACTGTTGGCTCGTGAGGTTGCATGAGTGTGTGTCTCACCGTTATACAGCTGAACGAGTGTGTTGTGGATGTCGGAGTGAACGAGGCCCTCGGGAAGCTCTCTGAGGTACAGCTTGAGCAAACTGGCCACGGCGCAGACCTCAACCTCATGCTCGAGAGCCACCTCGTCTCCCCGGTCCAGCCTCTGCTTCAGACTCTCCACGGCGCGCACGCTGGCGCTCACGCGGAACAAACCCTCCTGCTGCAGCCCTGAAAATAAGACAAACAGCCATACAGTCAGTTTTTCCACTAATCATGAAGCTTCAAGCTGAGACGCTGTACCGAGCTGTGGTGTTGAGTACGACAGCGGCGGACTCTGTGCTGTACTGCCATCCAGTGGAAAATAAAAAGAACTGCAGTCTGTGAAACAAAAGCAGGATAAAATCTACTCGACCAAAACACAGCAATGGCGCTGATTTAATTTTTTTTTTATGGTATACATATAATACAGAAAATGATTGCGGCCAAAGAAGCTACTTGTGAAGTTTATGCAACATGGAAGTGACCGATCTCGCTTCTCTAGAAAATGATTTTATGTGCGACTTAAAAATTGCCATTTTTCAGCGGTATACTGTCTCACTTCAAACAATAATCATTTAAAATGCAAATGATTCATATTTCTTTATGAGTATTGATACTAAAATTGGTCTAAGCTTCTAGAAGCGTATGACCTGTAAAAATGTTTTCCTTAAATTAAAGCATTCTGTGCAAAATTAAGGATTCCCCCCCCAAAAAAAAAATTCTGTAGTGTCCGTAACCATGTCAAATTCATGTTGCAAAATTTTACAAAATAATACACTTGTTCAGGTTTATGTCTTTTTATGTAAAATCTAAATTGGCCAAGTTTTATCTAAATGATAAATTAGGATCATTAAAAGATTTGAGTAAAAACGTTACAGACACTACACGTAAGGTGAGAGTATTTATCTTGTGGCTAAAGTAAATAGTAATAGTAATTCAACTTGAACTGTATAAAAAAATAGACTGGAGTATTACAATTCAAACTAAAAGGAATAATAACGAGCGATGTCTTGACATAATATCCTCCATAAATCATGCTAAGAGTCCCCTCCGTACGGTCAGGTTCGCTTCTACAAAGTCATCATGAGCAGAAATGATTTTACCCTCGACCTAGCATTTGTTCAAATATTATTTCTTCTTCCAGTGTGCATATTTATATCTTCATCCAGAACTCATAACTCACTGTAAACACTGGCGGATGCTCTGTTTACACTAGCGCTATAATGCGCCTGTTTATGTCCAGGACTAAACCAGCATGTCACAACGCTATTGACTTTGAGATATTGCTGGTCCACATAACAATACGCCTGACCTGCCAGTTCACATATTGACAAAACATTATGGTCAAAGTGCAGCCTGTGAAAATGTGTTCAATAAAAGGAGGTGAAAGTTTGTATTCGCTGAAAAACAAAATGCACTCTCTGGAGTCAGGTTACATTTATGGCTGTTCTATTGATGTTTTATAAACTTGGAGAAACCAGCAACTTCTTAAAAGACATGAAATACAAGTGTGTGACATCAATCAATCAGGAATACAACATACTGTACGTACTATAACTCTTCTTGTATTCATGTACTGTATGTACAGGGTTTTGATAAATCCCATTCAGCACTAGATCTGAGTGCGATTACATTTAATGACACCGACGCAACTCTGCCTGAGCTGAAAATAACAATAAAGAACTCGAGAATGAAACAGCGCCACCTATGTGCGGCATTCAGAAAGCGCTCCATCTTCCAGTAATGCAGCTTAGCCACCGCAGCGCATCAGTGATACACTTGTTCTTTTCTCCTTCTCTGGGGTGCCATAATTTATTATCTTTGTCTTAACTCTTAACCCTTTAACATATTTATTTTAAAATGCATTCTTTATGTAATTAATTCATAAATAAATCTGAGTGAATATGATATAAATGCTTAGCCTAGTGTGTATATGAAGTTGCAGTAATTCACAAGTTAAATATGATTTATCAGATTTTATATAAATTCACACAAAGTTAGCTATTTTTCCCTAAAAGAAATGGATATCTTGTGTAAATGCCTCTGCATATGATTTAAAAATACACTGCGCTCATATCCAGTTTGATAAATACGCCCTAACGTCGTTATAGTTTCCCCTGAATTGCATTAGGAAGAGGAATGCCTGGCTAGGCGAGAATTGTAAAGTGTATAAAGGCTGCCTGATTTGACAGGAAGCACAGGACAGCTGTTTTCTAGCAGCTAATTTCATTAAAGATGACTCTAGCATGGACGATGTGTTCAGACTCCCATGGACGGCGTATAAATCAGTTCAGTAGAGTAAAGACATCACGGCTAACCCTGACCTCAGACAGACGTCTGCAGCTCTCTCGTTATGTATCGTGAGATCATCAGATCATGTCGAAATTTCTGACACGCGTGAAGATGAATGTGATTTATGTACAGTATAAATCAAAAGCAACATCATTTCTTTATTCTCCTGTTTTATGTTCAGTGGAACTTTAAAATCTATAAAAGCAAACCTGTAATTGATTCGTGCTGAAAGAAAAAAAAAAATCCTGAATAAATAGCGTACTGTTAGACTCCTCACAATTCACCTAGATTCAAGAATATTTCACTTGCTATAATGTCCTTAACTGCAGTTTAGGAATCTGTAAAGTCTGATTTTGTTGTAAATTTATGTTAAGAAACTGTAAATAAATGTAACTATATTCAAGATATATTCCCTTATTAAAATATTATTTAACTCCTCTGATTGTCAGCTCACCTGCTTTCTGTTTTCAGTAAATCACTCTATGGATTTAATCACCAGGTTCTCACTTAACTTACGTACAGTAAGTGCAAGTGAAAAACTTTAATTCCAGCACACACAAGCAACTTTAAACAATCTAGCAAACAAAATAAATACGGGAATGATGCAAATTGGGGGACAAAGAGAAGGACCAAGACTCAGAATTAGTGTTTACATACATACAAAAAAAAATCTTAGCAAGCAAAAATCTATTGTCATAAGTTATAATTTAGCAAGTACTTCCAAATGTTTTAAATTTTAAACAACTATAAGATTAATAAACCTAATTTCAAGCTTAATAAAGTCTTGTTCTGTTGGGAGACGTTTAGATTTTATGCATTAATGTCTACAAATTAAAAGCATGATTATTTGCCAGTGAATGAGAACTGAAATTATTTAATTTTTTTTGTAATCTTATAGAAAACACTGGATTATATTCACTTGCTAAAAAGTTTTATATATATATATATATATATATATATATATATATATATATATATATATATATATATATATATATATATTAGTGCTGTCAATCGATTAAAAAAAATTAACTAATTAATCGCACATTTTTTTTGCAATTAATCGCGATTAATCACAATTAAAAGACTGAAACTTTTTGGATATGTAAATGTAAATAATTAATGTAAACTCAAGACAATTTCAAGACAATAAAACTATTTAAATTAAAATATGATTGTTTATTGAAATTTTTGTTTAACTTGTAACACAGATTTTCTCATGTAAGTAACATCATACCTGCAATAAACCATTAATATCCTCCAAATTAACTGTTGGCTTGAAAGCCATATTTATTACAGAAATAAAAACACAGGTATGTGCCATTTGTGTCATTTGAATTTCAAAACAATCAATGCAATTTACATTGGCGAGGCCCTGTAGAGATTGTTTCGATGGGGTGTTTTGCTTTTAAGTGATATGTCAAAGACGAATTACTTCTGTGGTATTTAAATTCGGCTTTGCAAAATGTACAGATTACTTTAGTTTTATCCACAGAACCATCCGGCAGAGTTTTATACTGAAACTTTCCATCTAAAAGTCCTTCCTTGGTCTTATCCATACTTCTTTGCACGTTGAACACACGTCGGCCACAACAGGAAATAAAAAAAAAACTGCAACCGCGTTAATTGCGTTAAATGTTTTCAATGCGTTAAATATTTCAAATTAATCGCATGCGTTAACGCGCTAATTTTGACAGCACTAATATATATATATACAGGTTTTGAGTTAGAGTTCAGATGAGTTAGAAAATGTTAAACCCTGGAGTGGACCTGAACTAACAGCAGTGATTTCTGGATCAATAGTGGAGCTTGATATGACATTTGAAACAAAATATTAATCGAAACCAATTAAATTAAACAAAAGCATAATTTGTTCACTCAGTAACAGTATACTGTATATAACATGACATCACTAATATACTGTATATGTTATCCACGGATGAGGGATAAGTGGATCTTCCTCACAAATCCACCCCTAATGCAAGACTCAGACGGGTTTAAAGTATTACCGCGAGAATCTTACGATCCCGAAACATTATCACCAAAGTGGCTCATGATTCCTGATGATAGAATGTTATTTTATTTTAAAGATAAAACTTATTTCTTTTTGTATTAATTTCCTGATTAATGCTTATTTTTGCATTGTTTATTTTTTTAAATAATTTGATTTATGTTTGAATGAAAAAGAAATATACAAGATAAATAAAACACTCCAGATCTACTCACTCACTCACTCACTCCAGCTTGTCCTATAGAGGAGTCCAGGACCCAATGGGTGACTCTGGTCATGAAGTGGGGTACACCCTGGACGGGTGCCAATCTATTACAATCACACACACACTCATCCACTATGAAATTGGAAACAACACTTATGCTAATCTGCACGTCTGTAGGTGGAAACCCAACCCAATCACAGGGAGACTGGAGTGGACTCGAACCCTCTGCCCCTGGAGGTATGATGTCACAGAGTTAAACCCCTACACCACCACCCCCTCACTCCAGACCTATTAGTGGTCTATTTCCTTTTTAATGTTTTTATTTTTGATATAGTATGGGTATATTATCCGTGCTTTTACAAACACTGAGAGTCAAATCACAGTGGTTTCATACCTTCAAGGTAAAAACAACATAGTAACAAATTAAACAGGCTTTTAACCAACTGTTTCTGCCTTTTACTAAACATTGACTCTAATCATATTCATAGCCTTTGAAGGCATTTTGTTGGAGTTGTTTCTTTATTTTAGCAAACCTGAGACTATAAAAGTTATGAAATAAACTATTTTTTTTTGCATATCATTCAGTATAATATGCTCTGGGTGTGATTCATTATTATTTTTGTGTTTGATTCTATAATGACCATAAATTAAATTAAGAATTGTACAGTTTTAAAGAAAGATAATGACATTTGCTTTACTTTATCTTATCATTACTGTACAGTCCACTTTTACTCACCATGCTGTCTGAGGAACTCCACCATGCTCCTCATCACCGAGGGCACGCCGTCCTTCACCAAGCCCAATCTGCTGAGCTCCGTCAGGGCCACCCCGAACACCCTCTGACCGTGCTTCCCTCCGGACGTCCCAGAAGTCGGCAGATTCTTCAGCACGGGCAGATGAACCATCTTCTTCATGTCCTCCCTGATCTTGATCTGCACGGCTGTTTTATTGTGCTTGGAGAAACACAAGACAGTAGAAAAGTCAACCACGGGCACGGCTGCCTTCGGCCACATCGTGGCGTTTCCCGCGCGCTCTCTCATTCTGGAGAGGCTCTACGGGGACGGGATGTTGTGTCTAATGTGACAGAACAGAATGGCGTGTCTCAGAGAGCGTAGGGAGCGCACCAGCTCCTGCGGGGAGAGGGTTCAGGGCTCCGGTTGCTGCGCACCTGTAGTTAAGGGAGTCGGCTAAAGCAAGCAAAGGCTTATCTCAAGGAAAGGGAGGCGAAGCCCAGAGCGAGCAAAGACTTATCACACGGAACAGACAGCTGACGGAGCTTTTATTGAGCGTGTAATCGGGCTGTTTGGGAATATTCTCTTAAAGGAATTCTGTTTTTTTTTGTTGTATTTTATAACGATCACAACAAAGGCATGTAAGTGTGATCCTGCAGCTAGAACAATGAACAATTATAAGTAGAACAGGCTTCGTTAGAAACCATTATCTGAACTACTGAAGCAAGAAAAGGTCTACTTTATTGCACACACTTACAATACGTACAATACATGTCCATGTAAAGGTGCACTTTTTGTATAGAATTACTGACTGTAGCCATATTTCTGTAAATAATCCCCCTTTTTTAAATATTTCTAAATAACACTTTTCAGTTTAGTTATACTTGTCAACCTTCAGCAACATTAAATTTATTCTCCTCCTTAAAGATAATAAAGAATAAGGTTCATATTACCGAGAAACCTCAAAGTGCTCTGACAGTTGAGACTCTTACCAAAAATGGTACGCATCTCCTTAAACAAAACATCACTTTGTCAACATCCATCCGTCCATCCATCTAGAAATCTCTGTAGTCCAACTAGGGAAGGTCTCCACCAGTGATGAACGTTGGATTTAACTCATTTTGTACAACTGGGGTAGGACTTCCAGTCAACATTCACAAACTACATGCAATTTGGGAACAGCGATTAGCCTAATCTGCAGGTCTTTGGACTGTGGGAGGAAACCAACAAAGCACAGGGAGAAGAGCATCGAAATGCACATACACAGACCCGACGCAGGAATCGAACCCGGGACCTGGAGGTGCGAGTGCTAACCAGTAAGCCACTGTGCCGCCAGCATGTTAACATAGAAACGATGATGTCGCGAAAAACGTCGAGAACAAGCACATCTCTTTTCTCTCTCTCTATATATAAAATATAAATCCTGTTTGGCCAGTGGCCGGGGTTTGTGTTTACAGGTAGCTCGGTCACATGAGTGTCACAGCATCATCATTAACCTTTTATGTCATACAGTAAGCGTGTCACAAGCGTTCCTGACCAACTGTAACAGTGAGGAACTGCGAAACATTGGAGCAGCGTGAGGAGCGGTGGTGGGTTGACCGGACGTCCATTCACAGGTAACGGTAGACAGTAGCGCACAGGCACATATTATTACATCACAGTATGACATGAAAGGTGACGATGCTGCCAACAGGTACATTCAATGACACTGCAGTGTTCCACGGTGAGGGACGCTGGACAAACACAATTTCTGTTTATATACAGTATATATATAGAATGTGGAACATGCATAGAAGATTAAACCCCAGTTCCCTCTTGCTAAGACGTTTTGTGAATCATGACTGGTGGCTTAAACTCTTCCCATCATGCAACTGCCAATGTCTATGTAGGGTTCGGATCCCCACCTCTGGGTCTGTGTGCATGGAGTTTGCATGTTCTTCCTATGCTTAGTAGATTTCCTCCGGGTACTCTGGTTTCCTCCCACACTCCAAAGACTCGCGTGTTGGGCTAATCGGTGTTTCCAAGTTGCCCGTAGTGTGTAAATAAGCATGTGTGTGTGTGTACCCCGCCTTGCGCCCTAAATCTCCGTGACGCCTGTGACGATGACGTATAGATGATAATTGAAGTGCAAATCTACTTTGTGACAATGACCATTGTTAAACGTGATATGTAAATTGAAAAAATTGAACTGAATGTTTGCATACAGAAGGTCAGGGTTATACATACGGATCTATAAGCAGACATAAGAATCATACAAAGCATAAAAAAATTAGGACGTTAAAATAAAGTGTTGGCAAACTTTGTAGGTAAAAATAGTGAAAACTGGGAAGTTCATTGACCTGGACTCGGGAACCAGAAGAAAATTTAATTCATTTCTATTTTCTAAACCTTTGCTTTGATTTAACTGTGTCAATTCTTAAAAAAATAAAATAAAATAAGTGGATAATTAAAGCCTTTCTTATTCCTGAAGATGTGCTGATGATGACGTATGAGCTTTACATGCATTTTGCTTTAAAATTAAACATTCCGCATAAATTGACTTTAATTGACATTCACACCGGACTAGTAACAGCTGTTCATGACAAGAGACAAACACATGCAGGAAAATCAACACCATTAGCATCTTAACTTCGCTTTAAAATCCATAACATCTGCTCATCTTGAGGTTTTAGTAGAATGAAATTAATTAATTTATTAATTACTAAACTGGATGCTGCCACGCGCGCCACAGGCGGTTTCCATAGCAACCCGTGAGATACACACACAGAGATGTCAGAGTGTAAATCAGGAAATAAAACACAATACCGCCTGACCAAAAAACAAACAAAATAAATAATAAATCACACACTCTAATATTTCATTCATTCGTCTTTAGCTTTGATCACACACTCACACACACACACACACACACACACTGAGTCCTGGAATATGGCCGCCTGTTCCATCAGTTAAAAAGATAACCCTCCATACATACATTTTATTGCCCCATAACGTTACTGAGTCTAGACCTGAGTAACTGATCAACCCCAGATCATAACACTGTCTCCAGAGGCTTGTTCAGTGGACACTATGCATGATGGGAGAATCGCTTCATGTCCTTCCCTTCTCACCCTGACACGCCCATCACTCTGGAATAGGCTCAGTCAGGACTCATCAGGTCACATGACTTTTCTCCATCGCTCCAAACTAAGTCTTTAATCTTTATGCGCCCTAGCTCTCAAAATGTTTAGACCCAAGTCTGTAAGTTTTCATTACAATGTGTGTGTGTGTGTGTGTGTGTGTGTGTGGAAATGCTATTACTTTAACGATTAAACACAGCTCTGCTATTTACTGCTAATTTTATTTTTACCATGCAACTTCACCAGGTGTTTCAGTGATCTGCAATCATTAAGTGATTAGTTTCTAACCAGATTTCTTCCAGGAGGTTGACAGGTCCACACTATCCTCCTAGGTTCTGATAATGTGTTAACTCGGTTCCAGTCAATTCAAATCTCCTTCGTTGTTTTCTTTGCTTGCTGTGGAACAATAATTCGACCCTTCTGAAACTTTTTTTTTTTTTTTGCCATGCAGTGTACTGTACATGCATTCTCATTTGGATTTAAAAAACATGAGTATTGGGGCCGTTTTCACGCATTTCCCTTTTACAAACCTAATTGCAGGTCTACAGACTCTGATCAAAGGCTCTTTAGAACACACACAGACACTGTGGCTCCTCAAAGATCACCCAGACAAATAGCTCTCCATCTTTCCCGTCACAGAGGTACAAGTAGATTTTATGATTACAACCACCTAAGTCATGAAAACAAAGTTTTATCCCACATTCATTAAACTCACATAACTCCTTCAATCTCAAGTTATTAGACTTAAACCGTGTTATTCATCAACCTCTATAAATAGTTGATTTATAAGCCCTATAAATGACTCTCACTCTTCCTGGTGATTTAAGAAGTTAAGGTGAGCGGTATACCACTAAAGCTAAGACCATTATGTTGAGTAACCCTTCCAGGACTCAGGATTGAATGATAATAGTTGGAATTACGGAAAAAAAGATAAAGCAGAGTGAAAGTAAGAGAGAGAGGGGGGGGGACAATATTGCACAACAGAACAAATACCATTAAACACCACCTTTATGAATGTACACCCTGAGGGTTTTTTTTTTTTCTTTCTTTTTAATTCACTACAGACTCATAATCGTCTACCTGGAACACAAACCACTACTTATTCAGCTCTAGGTAACGATCCACACGCTGGCCATCTCCTTGACAATGCTCTTTAATTACCAATGGCACTTTCTTCATTGTTTCCGACAGAAGTGTCGATTACTCTCCGGTTCCTCCCCCACCTGCCGTGAAAGCTCAGACTTCCTTTACCAGCTGCTCCTGACATGTCTGATCTCTCTCAGGCTGAGCTGACTCATACAGATGACTACCCCTATCTTAATCACATTCCCTACAAACAGCAAAGTGCATTCTGGGTATTCTGTACCCACTAGGACAGGGGTGTCCGAGCTTCTTCCAACCAAGCATAAATTTCAGTTTATAAAAAATTCCATAGACTCCTTTAACAAACTGTCCATATAATAAGATGGAATACTTTATCAATCGCAAAGGGGGAAAATTATTGGTGCTAAAAAGGGTCTCACCTACTGTAGGTGAAAAAGTACATTTTTAGATAAGATCATATAACTCCATTTTTCAGAATACTTAATACTTCTTATCTCTTGATCCATGCTTTTTTTTTTCTAAATACGCATACACATTTATATTTTTATCAGGTTAAAAGAAACACGTTTGTTAAATAAAATTTCATGCCCTTTTATGTTTTAGTGTCTGTAACTTTAAAAAAAAAAAAATCTTTCAACAATCTTAACTGTCATTCTGATGAAACTTGGCCAGTTTAGATTTCACATGAAAAGACATAAAGCTGACAAAGTGTATTCTTCTAAAATGCAAAATTGTTAAGATGTTGCAACATGAATTTGGACGACATGGTTACGGACACTACAGATATATATATATAAATATATATATAAATAAAAATATATATATATATATATATATATATATATATATTTTTTTTTTAATAGCTGATAATACCCTTAAATATATACCAGTTACAATATTTACTAAATATCCCTATTGATGCGTGATGTTCAAAACTCTATCTAACACTAATCAGTCAGTGTTAATACGCAATAACCGTCAAATTGTTAACAAGTATGTGATCTGAGACAGAGGCACTATGCTTTCTTATGTTAATATTGCAATGAGTTAAAATTTTAAATTAATTTCTAACGATGTCAATGCGTGGCGTTCCAAATGAGCACAGTGTACATGCAGCAGTGTGTTTTACAGGGATAACAAGAACTATTTAATATTGTGGACTTGACTACAACTTGAAACATAACTATAAGTGGATATAAATTTAATGAAAAAACAAATGTTTTTAGGATGATTTTTTGTTGCTTCCCAGTAACAAGCTGTATTAGACTCTAAAAGAGGGTGAGGGAATGACCGCTGTAATAGCTACTAAATTATAAAGTAATAACTGGAATCGACTTGTTTCGTGAAAACGTCACAACTTTAAAAGAAATTCTCAAATAAATGAAAAATGAAAAAATTGCAACATTCTGGTATAAGAAGAATAAACCAATAAGTGATATTATTCGAAAAGAACCAATAATGTGTGATGTGATACAGCTTGGCAGCTATAGCAGTTACAATTGTTTGTAATTATATACTCTGCATTGTAAGGTTATAATATATATATATATATATATATATATATATATATATATATATATATATATATATATATATATATATATATTGTTAATTCTTATTTCAGTGCATTAAGGGGTTACATGAGCTAAACAAAATGTTGAAAAAGGTGCACTTTAAGGTGAATAGTGCATTGTTTTGGACATGCCATATCCTCAAGAACTATTTTGCACTAAAAGTCATTTTCAGATGAACTTTAATGTCCAGATGGTGATGAATTCAAACCCTCAGGACTGCCAGAGAACTAAAGTCGCACCCTACAGCTGCTCGACTCTGTGCTTGAATTAGAGTCTGTCTAAAACATTGGATTTATTCCCAATCCTCAGTCTTTTACGTAATTATCTGTAAATAAGGCTTTGTTTTTATCTAAGAAGTCAGAGGCAATACTCTTCGTCCTCTCCTCTGCACGAGCGGCCGCAGGTCTCAGCATGCTCCGTCTTTCTTTTTTTTTCATTCTCAATTCCTCTCTTTCTTTCGTTCTGTGTGGGCTGAGGAGCAACTGTTCCAGTATATGTTGGAGCTCAGAAGACCACCAGCAACAGCTGCACTGGAGAGAACATGATCATGCCGATGTAATGGGCTTCAGGCACTAAAAAACACAGGACAGCTTTACTATTAGCAAACTTCCTTTCTTTCTTTCTTTTTCCATGAATGCACAATAACTGGATGTTTTAAGGGACCTGCGTGGCCTCTTCTTTCACATCCACAGAAGGTCACGTTCAACTACCAAAAGAGAAAAAGAAATGTCTAGTTTTTAGAGGGAAAATCTCCAGCCTTTCACTAGGAATGTTGGTGCAGAAAGCTGGCTTACCGTAGCAAAAGAAGTTTTTTAAAGCCGAGGCCGTGGGGAAAAACCTGACCACAGAGAGCAAACTGTCTTTGCCCAAAGTCATGTCTAGGATGACAGCCAAGAAAAGACACACACACACACACACTCTCAAACTGCGTAATTGGCTGTCTTGCTCTTTCTCAACTTTTTTCCTCTTTAGAAAACCAACATGTCTTTCTAACGCTTTACCCTAAAAGCCCGTCTTGGTCTTAAGTGTCCGTCTCTGTATTTAAAGGTCCGTCCCTCTGCCTTAAAAGGATCCCCAGCCTGACTTTTTTTCCCCCATACTTACACAGATGGTGAGTGCTCCTGCCCCCATTCTCTCACTTCTTCTAGGTGGTAGCTTTAAAGAAAGAGGGATGAATTCCCTAAATCCACCCCCTCCTCCTCCTCACACGGGTCCAAGAAACATTCCAGAAGAAATCCCGAAGCCAAGAACCTTGAATTCAGTCCATTCGGCGACCATTTGTAGTCTGGTGTGGAAGTCTTAACAAAGTCTGGATTGACTCGGAGACAGAGGGGAGTCCTTCAAGTCAGCCTCCTTTTCTGAAAACCTCTACACAGATTAGAGCCTCCTCTTGAACTGAAATCTGAGCCCTGCACTCTGATTGGCTGGCTGCATGGGTCATGTGACCAGAAGCATGAATCTTTGAGTGTGTCTTTGCTCGGGGGTGAAAGTGCTGTCCATGCAGCATGGGCTTATTCATTTTCTTCTTTCACAACTTGGGGTTCACTAACTTTTTCACATTGAGAGTGAAATAAATAACTCCATAAAGCTCTTTATATGCTGTAAATGCTGCACGTATTTACTACACATGTATGATGTAAATATAACATTATATAAATATAATGTTATTACATTTTTAACATTAAGCAATGTACAGAATCATGTTTATATATATATATATATATATATATATATATATATATATATATATATATATATATATATATAAACATGTATTAATAACAAAGTAGTGAAGATCAAATAATAATCATTGCATCATTTTTTTTACTAAATGATCTAGAGAGAAACATCTAGATCACATGAGATGCTCATATCACACGTTATACTCTTAAAGTTATTCCGACATACTGTTTATTAGCATCTGAAATAACTAAGCATTGTTTTAAACTAAACAAATACTCAACAAAGTTTAGATTTTGTCATAAAAAAGAGTTTTATTAAAGTGAGAGGTTATTTTATTTCCCTTGAAGCTTTATGCTTCCACTGTTAGACGTAAGTTTTGACATATTCATGAAATTGTCAGTTAGAATAAATATTATTATTCTAAATAAATATTAATAAAGCAATAGTAATAATCATAATTAAATATATAATTAAAGTGAGAAAGCCATGGACAGCTTATTCCCGTGTGTTCTTGCTCAGATTTAAGCAGCTGGAGTGTTTTCATAGACGTATCGCTTGACGTTGTCCTCTATCCAGTGGGTAAAAGCTGAGACTCGAGTAAACACGGACGGCTTTTTGTCCTTGATGCAGCCACGAGGGCCGAAGCTCACCACTCCGTGCACCTCCCAAAGGGAGCCAGTGGCAGCTGGTTTACACACGAATGGCCCACCTGAGTCACCCTGAGCAAGGAGAATGGGAGAGAGGGTTAAGTGTTTAACAAAAAGGAATAAAAAAAAAAAAAAAAAAATGCATAGTACAGTATATAGTAGCGAGTACAGTATATAGTTACTAATCTGCATGTCGGTTTTGAACTGTGTCTCCAAACTCATGGACCCTTGATGTTAGTCAGACAGCTTTAAAATTAGACACCAATGGTCCAAGAAAATGGGACATAATGTAGACACATTTAATTATATGAGGCTACATGGTGATTCTGAGTGCATAGCCACAAACCAGCGACTTTCAGGGTTTTATATAACACAGCTCTCACTGTCACTGTGCAATTATGAGTGACAGTGAGAGCTTATGTAACTGCACTGGGTCCCACGAGACTCCTGCCTGACTGTCACCCATTTGTATTGTACAGCTTTAGGCATTACATCACTGACTTTCCTATGAAGCCTACACAATTCCTGTTGCGATACTGTAGGGTTTCTTGAATATAATGAAAGATGACTAAAATAGAAAAGCTCCAAATACTGTCCTGTACTTTGTTATGCAGACATGATGTGGAATATATATATATATTATATACAGATGCATCTCAATGTATAGATACATAGATTCATATTTAAAGTGTTTATTTCTTTTTAATTCTTATGATTATGGCTTACAGCCAAAGAATTCTAAAAAAAAAATAAACTTTTTGATGATATTCTAATTTATTGAGATGCATCTGTGTATATACACTACATTGCCAAAAGTATTCACTCATATTCCTTCTCATGCATCTGAACTTAAGTTACATCAAATTCTTAATCCATAGAGTTAAATATGATATTGGCCCCGCCCCCTTTGCAGATATAACAGCTTCAAGTCTTCTGGGAAGGCTTTCCATAAGGTTTAGGAGTGTGCTTATGGGAATTTTTGACCGTTCCTCCAGAAGCGCATTTGTGAGGTCAGACACTGATGTCAATATGTTTGGACACGAGTATAGATTCGTTTTCTACGTTCTAGAACAATCATGTTTTTAAACTTTGAAATAACACATATGGCACTATTTAATTACAACGATAACAGTCAGTTGTTCATTTACGACATGAAGGTCAGCTGTTCTGGAACAGTTCCTACAAGAACAGTACTGTGTCTAGTGCGTTTGTAAAACCCATCAAGCTCCATGATGAAACTGTCTCTCATGAAGACCAAAACTGAGCTCTGCTGCAGAGGAGAAGTTCATTTAGAGTCACCAGCCTCAGAAATCACCAATTAACAACCAGCACCTCAGATTAGAGCCGTTATGAAGCTTTACAGAGCAGAAGCAGCAGATACATCTTTCAAATGAGATTTTGGATACCTTTGGCATTGTTTTATAGTGTAGAAAGAAATAAAAAGCAGGAAAGTCTTTTTACTAGTACTGTATATAATGGTGAAACTTATAGTGCATATACAGTTTTATGACATACCTGGCAGGCAGATTTGAGCTCATCAGGAGACTCGTAGCCAGCGCATACCATCGAAGGCCGCACATTGTCCCACCAGTAGTTTGGTTTACTGCACGTCTCGTAGGAGACAATAGGAAGAGGAGCCTGGTTCAGTTTCTTAGCCACCACAGGAATTATACTACCTGTAAGACAAACATGCTGAACTAAAAGTCACTCTGATGGCAACAAAATTTATTATTCAATTTACAACTATAATTAGGTAGAACTGACAGTTTCTGAGAAGTTTCCTGACCTTTCTCAGCTCCCCAACCAGTGACGTAGCAGAAGTGGCCAGCAGGCATTAGGGACTCGGGTTTAGGCAAACACACAGGACTGATCTCCCGAGTCATGGACACGGGCTTGGCCAGACGCACCAAGGCAATGTCATTGATGACATCATTGATCTCGGGGTAGACGAAATCTTTGTGCGAGATAATGGCGATCACAGGAACGCAAACCTCTGTGGGTCCATCTATACTGGCGTTTATGTGGTGTTTCCCAAAACACATCTGCCAAGAACTAGGAACTGAGACTCTTAAGAAGACAGAGAAGGGAGATATACAGAGAAGGGAGTTCAGATATGGAAAAGGAACTCCACAATAGGTTGGACTGTGGATACTTTTTTAGATGAATGTGTAAATGATGGGTAGATTAATGGATAGATGGAAGCAAGCATTGGACAAATAGGCTTATGGAAGAATTACAGAATAGATTAATGTACATCTGGATGGATATACGGATAGGTTGGTGGATGAATGGATTGATATATGGATGGATGACAGATGGGGTTATAGTGTTGGTGAATCTGTTGGTAAGTAGATGCATGTAATGATAGATGAGCTAGAAGATGGATGGTGGATGATTTTCATGGATGGGTTGATGGAAGCATGGATTGATCACCAATTGGATGATTTATAGATACACAAAACAACTCTAGATATTGAGGAAATCTCTATTTGTCTTGGGTGCGGAACCTTTTAGGGCCTTGTGCTGCATATGTGTGTCGATGTGTTTCTTACTGTGAGAAACAGTGGGCAGCAGTCAGGACCCAATGCTCATGGATCAATGAGCCACCACAAGCATGTTGGAAAGGCAGAATAGGAAGCATTTTGGCCTGATGAATACACATAAACACATCCATTACTGCCACTGAGATCTAACCATAGTGACGAGTAACTGTGTCTCATTCTCATCCTGCGTTCTCACCTGCATAGAGACTTGCCATGGCCAGGAATGAGGTTTAGCCTCTATTCCATTAACGACCCTCATCACAGAGGTAACTGGAGGCACTGCGGGAGACCCACAATCTGCAGGCCAGTCTGTGAGGAGAGAAATAACCATAGAACATATAAGAACATATATAACCACATCTATAACTATATATCTGGGCCAAAAGTTTTGAGAGAGACACAAAAATTAATTTTTTAAGTATGCTGCTTCAATGTTTTTAGATCTTTGTGTCAGATGTTACTTTGGTCTACTGAAGTATAATTACAATCATTTCATAAGTGTCAAAGGCTTTTAGTGACAATTATATGAAGTCACCGTCAATATTTGCAATTATATGAAGTACGAGTCAATATTTGCAGTGTTGATTCTTTTTTCAAAAACTCTGCTGTCTATGCTGTCAATCAACTAATGTGCCACACCCTGACCGATGGCGCAGCCCATTCCTACATAATTAATCCTTTGACATTGTGAGAATTTGTGGGTTTTTAAGGACTGCACCACAAGTTCTCAACGGGATTAAGGTCTAGGGAGTTTCCTGGTCATGCACCCAAAATTTCCATGTTTTGTTCCCAGAGTCACTTGGCGAGAAGCTCCATCATCCTGTAAAGGGCATTGTTTTTCACTAAACTGTTCGTAGATGGTTGGGAGAAGTTGCTATCGGAGGATGTTTCTGTACCGTTCTTTATTCATGGCTGTGTTCTTAGGTAAAATTGTGATTAAGCCCACTCCCATGGCTGAGAACCGACCACACATGAAAGGTCTTAGGATGCTTTACTGTTGGAATGACACAGGACTGATGGTATAGAGGAAGAGTTACTTTACCAACCTGAAAACAATCTATGTTAGTAAATAAATGAGTTTTGCCCACTTTTGCATTACATTTGGTACAGCCTTCATATATATGTAAACCACTACGCACAGAGGCATTTCCCCATGGGGAAAACATACAGTTCAACCTCTAATTGTTTTTCTGACACTGGAGTCTCCTTCCGTATTTGATAAACTACTAAGTATTTCAAGTATAAATCCTAATCATATGAACAATTAAATGGTTCATTTATATATATTTTTAATTTGTTTGTTTAATTCCGGTAGATGTTACGATGTGGTTTGAATTGAAGTTAGAACTGCTAATGGGCTGTTGTTGTTATAAAAAAAAACTAACAAATCCCCAATCTTACCGATCTTCACGCTGTCCCACGGGTTTGGCGGCAGAGGTGCCAGGGTGGGAAACACACTCGGATCGGTAGTCCAGTAACCACGGAAACCCTTCTGCTGTTGTGCGTCATTGGTAAGGAAGCGCACGGTGGCTTTGTCTCCAGAGATATTTATTTTTGGTGGAACGTATCCACAGAACTGACCTGGGAAACAAAGAATTCCCAAACCAAGGATCAAAGAAGTTGAAATCATGGTTTTGACCAGCAGAGGGTGCTGTAACATCCTCACACATTGCTAAGTCGATTCTTAGCTAGTGTGATGGGTACGATGTTTAAACAGAAAGATAGACGGATAAACAGAGGAGGATAACTTCCTGTCTGAACCTGTTTGTGTGCTCTCACCTTGTGAATTTCCAGCTGCATCAAACACCTCCACAAAGTCCACACACTTGCCCAGGATGTTAACTGCTTGCAGCTCAAAATGTGTGAAGACGATGTGTAGACTCTTGGCCGACGGACTCGAGATGATCCACGTGCAGACGGTTTGGTTTGGATAGTTATTTGGCCAGTTGGGTGAGACTAGCTCCCCCTGCTGGCTGGTGAACTCTCCACCACAGGCAACTATAACCACACAGGACATGAGAGAGTGGGAACTCAATAATGAATTTGTCTTGTATACACAGATTATGGTAGCATGTTCTAATGTGATCTGTGTGTGAAAGACTTACTGTCGATATCAGTCGGGTTCACAGCTTTCCATGTGGCTCTGAAACCTGTGTCCACCACTCTGTTATTGGAGGAGAAACGGACGGTCAGTGTTTCACCAGCAGAAACCACATCTCCTGGAGGATATGCACCACAGCGTGTTCCTGAAGGAGAAAATAAAAACAAGCCCATGTTGACTGTTTGTCTTACAGTTTTGGCAATTAAATGCTTATAACACTTGATGCATATTAGTATCAATATTAATTTTTTTCCTTTTTGGCCCCATAAATTTTCATAAATTCATGAGTTAAAAAAAAAAAAAGGTAAAAAAATTAAGTCAACCTTCATTCAGAAACACAGACTCTCTGTAGCCATGGTAGTTATTTTAATTATACTGCAATTTGCCACAAAATGAATATAATCATATAAAAGTATTTTAATATGAATAAAAAATAAATGAACACCCTGCTCTATAAATTAATACTTTTAATCCATCCTTAATATATTTTTTTCAAATGTATTAGTTGTAATGTATTTTTGATAAAACTTTTTTTTCTTAGAAGTATTTCTAGTATTTTTTTAAGTCACAATTATATTAGTAAAATGACACTATATACATTAAATTTAAGACATAGTTACTGATTATTTTAGTTTCTTATAACTTATATACAGTACATGGAAAATGTGAATATGCTGTATAACTAACATTAAAAAAATGTCAGTATATAACTATGTTTATATATATATATATATATATATATATATATATATAAACATATATACTGTATGTATGTTTCTATTATTTGTTATATACAAAGTCGTAGAAAAAGCTTTCTTTAAAAACTAAAATCCATATTCACATTTAAAAAACTTTTGATTTAATTATGTTCAAATTATTAGATTTTTTAAATTTTGCATACTGTATATCTTTACTTAATATTTCATTATATAATATTATATTCTGTGCATTCTGTTATATTAAGTTACTATATATATATATATACATATTAAATGAATATTTCCTGACACGCTGCATACCCAGAGGGCTGATGTGGTCTGAGATGGAGACGCTGTCACTCAGGCACATCTGGCTCTCCTGTACTGAGAACGATTCAAAGTGAAGTTGCACGCGTTTGCCTGCGGGTACACGGATGTTCCAGCGGCATTGGGCTTCATTCTTATAACTCTTGGGGTGATTCATTGAGGCCAAAACACCTGCAGGGCCAGTCTGGTCCATCGGCCCACCACAACCAGAAGCTGAAAAACAACAGCAATAAGCAGAGAAGAGAAGGAATTGTCATTAAGGCTATTAAATATAAACTATTCTACTGGACAGTTAAAGGAAGAAACTACAGAATAAACCAGAGCATTGTTAATTTCTTGATTCTAATTAGTCAGTAGGTGTTGATTAGTTTTCTGTGACAGCATCTCAGACTGTAGTTTTGATACCAAATCGCATGTTCATGTGACTGCAATCGTATTAGTTCGTTGTTGGACTGAGAATTCTGGGAAATACTGTACTCCAACCTGTACCTTTGACATATGAACATATAAAACGCTCAGTGTTTAGCACTTAAAGTCGTGAAGACACTGTTGCTAGGCAACCAGGAATTATGGAGGCAGAGCACAAGCTAGATAATTAATGTCTCCCAAATTAGTTAAATATGTTATATGGAGGGAAAAAAAGAGGCAAACATTATTATTATTATTATTATTATTATTTAATAATAATAATAATAATAATAATAATAAATTTGATTAAAAAAATATTTGCCATTATGCATATTTCCATGAAATGTTCTTAGAAGCGTACAGAATATCTCATTAGTATCAGTCTGTAACGTTAACATACTGGTGAGGTGGTAGATCTCCCTGCGTATGATGTTCTCAATCCAGGACAGATAGGCAGACGAGCGAGTGAACACACTGGGCTTTTTATCCATGATGCAGCCGATAGGTCCGAAGCTGGTGATGCCGTGGATTTCCCAGGGGGCCGAGGGGTTGTCCTGACACACGAGGGGACCGCCCGAGTCTCCCTGTGAATAACAGATAACCAGCTTATACAGTTCAACATAATAATCACCTCCAATGTGTGTCTGGTCTCTGGTGTTTGGTGTGAAGCATCTCTGGTCCCCAGTGTGCGCCGTAAGTGTTAATTCAACACGATAGACACACAAGTGATCATCATGTAAGCAAAATATTTTAGTTCGGCAAATCAACACCTTTCTGATGTGGCTTTGATATCGAGTCAGGTTTTTTTCCGCCTTATATTGAGTCAAAGCAAATGTATTACAGAACGAAAGAAAGAAAGAAAGAAAGAAAGAAAGAAAGAAAGAAAGAAAGAAAGAAACCATATTTTTGTTATCATTTACAGTTTGTTTAGTTGCATTAATTAACTTTATAGCTAGGACTAAATTTTAAACACTTTGTACTTTCCAGTAGATGAATTGTACTAAAGCATTATTTCTAGAATCCTTTCTTTTGCTGCAAAAAAAAAAAAAAATAATTGCAAGTGAAAATATATTTAAAATAATCTTACTTTGAAGAAATACATAAACTCAATCATCTTATTACTTATAAGACTTACTTATTTGGTTTGTTGTAATCTTAGTTTAAGAAATTACGGACACCACAGTTAACGGTATTCAAGATATTTTCACTTGCTACGATATCATTTGTTGCATCATAGAAGAAGCTTCCTTTAAAAACAAAAATTCACATATTTTAAAAGTTTCTAAAGCATAAAATTTTTGTTTCTCATTTAATTTAATTGCACTTAATCATAGCATTTTTTTATTTTAATTATGTTGTAATCATGTTTTTTTTTTCATTTAACATATATATTCACCAAATCTTTTATTACATTCTGTGAATTCTTTTATATTACGTTTTATCCTGTTAGCATTAGTATTTAACAATACTAATTATTAAATATATTTACATGTACAAGAAGTTTACTTATTATTAAGAAAAAAAACCTTTTTTTTTTTTTTTAAAGACGCACAGCACATTTTTATCATGTTCTCAGTGTTTCAAATTAGGCAAAATTCTTAGCTTAAGCAAAAATCGATCAGAATCCATATACTGTACCACATACAGGGCATGTGTAAGAATCAATAATATTGTATTCGAGGGTCATTACAGCATATAATTAGATGCACAAGTTTGAATGCAGTGACCCTCGAATACAATATTATTATACTTAAAGAATGAACCTTGTATAAAGAAGATTTTTTCGCTAAACTGCAGATAAATCAAGTAAAACAAAAAGAAATGAACCAGGAAATGCTTCAAATTTTTTAGAAGTATTCAAATTTTTCGAATATTCTGCACATTTAAAGTGTGAATACACACCTGACACACAGACTTGAGCTCTTCAGGGAGAGTGTATCCACAGCAGATCATCGATGTCTTGACCTGGAACCACCAGTAGTCCATGCGCTTGCAGGTATCAAAGGGAACCACGGGAAGAGCCACCTGGTTCAGAGTCTCTGCCACTTTAGGAGCCGTCGAGTTGCCTGAGGAGAAAAACACCAAAGTGTTCTAGACCGGTGTAAAATGTAAAAGATAGATGCCTTAAGCACCTGTTTGGAGCGAGAAAGACTCTACAGACTTACTCTACGGGACTGTGCAAAAGTCTCGACCCCCGTTCCTTTCTTTATATTTTGCTTCCAAAGCTCCAGACTTTCTTGCATTTTAAATGTAATCTTGAGGATTTTATTTATTTGTTAAGCCACACAGTGACCTGTGAATCATTCAAGCTTAAAAAAAAACATCTAACTTAAGGCATGAACCAGTGAGAAACAAGTGCAGGTGATGACAGATGATCAGTTTTAGTCTACTAGAACAGACAAGAAGGGAAATGAGGTTGCTGCAGAAGTTGTTACATAAACAAACACATCACATTATTTAATTTAATATGAAGACATGAGGGGGGCTCAAGACTTTTGCACAGTCTCCTTTTCTTGAAGAATTATTAATAAACATTTTTAAATCACTGATAACTTGGCAGCCAGTAAGAATGAGCTAATAAATATCTAGCAACCAAGTGGAATCAGTACTACATACTGTAGCAACAACCCAGCAACAACCTAGCATTCTGCATAAGTATTCACCCCCCCCCCCCCCTTCTTTCCAAAATGTATGTATCTGTATTGGAAATTTCCAAATATTCAACTTCCAACAATTTAATGTGAGGTTAAACATCAATTCGCAAAATCCAATTCGAAAAAGTGCTTGCAAAAGTATTCACGCCCCCTGACTATGAAGTGTCATGTGATCTCATTACAAATAGATTTCTTCTAGAAGGCACCAGAGTGTAGAAAAGCCTTTCAAAGAAGAGAAACTACAAGACATTGACACGTCCCCCTATAACCAGTCCCTATGCACAGTACAATATAGACAGTTATTTATTCTACAGCTCACAGAGGAAAAAAAAAATCACATGTCAGCTAGTTGACTTTGCTTCACACTGGAAATGATGCAATCAGCTGTGTAAGGATTTATCTGCCCACATGCATTACTACTTGATAACCAGTGGGCGGCGCTGTAGTCCTTTCAGAAATCATACACATGAGACCAAAAAAATACAACACTGCCCTGTGATTATACAAGGGCTGTACACTAGTGAATAAATATCAATTAAATTCATGTTTATTTAGAGACCAAGTCTTCATTTGCCGTGACATTGTGTTAGCATTAACATAAACCTGGCACGTCTCGTCTCACCTGATTCATCTCCCCAGCCTGTAGCGTAGCATTTCTTTCCTCCTGGAAGCATCTCCTCGACTGAGGGCAAGCAGGCAAAATCGATGTGCTCTGTCTGGGTGACCTCTCCGTCCAGACGCACCAGGGCAATGTCGAACTCCACACTGGGCACTGTGGGGTACTTGAAGCTCTCGTGCCGATGGATGGCCAGAACACCGTAGCACTGCTCGCCTGTCTCAGACTGGGTCAGGTTGTGTTTGCCCAGGCACATCTGCCATCTTTGAAGTTGATCTGCGTACCTGGAGTGTCATGTGTGTGCACAAATAAACATATAAACATATATATATATATGTATATATATATATATATATATATATATATATATATATATATATATATATATATATATATATATATGTGTGTGTGTGTGTGTGTGTTCTGCAAAATGCAGTCCTGCAGATTTTTTCTCATGAATCTCTTTACACAAAATGTCACCATGTAAATTAATGTTAAAAAAAAATCTATTCAGTCTTAGACTTAAATTCCATTGTTCTTGTATATTAGCTGTTACTATAGAAACAATGTTGTATATAAAAAAATCTATATATATTTCAGATTTTTTTTTATTACAGCCAGCACAAGTGTAAGATCAGACTGTTACAGTTATCTCTACCCCCTTTTTTTAATTCTATGGGTTTTTTATTTTTATTTATTTATTATTTATTATTTTTTTTTTTTTGGTAAAATCATCTGATCGCAGCCCGGCCCAGTATTAGGAAAATACAGCTTTGGACAACAACAATGCATAACTTCTTTTTTCTGTGCCAACATAAGAAAAAAATATCAAAACATGCGGCCAATTCTAATTCCATTACTGCTTCCAGAGGATTTAAGAGGGTAAGGTGCTGCTAATCATCAGCCCTTGATTAATTGATCATCAGCAGGTGTGCAAATCAGAGGTCTTGACAGTTTGCTGGTCTGGAGTATTTACGGGTGTGTTAACACAACGGCAAGTGAAAAGTAAGTCTTAAGCCCAATCCCAATTCTACCCCTTACCCCTACACTTGGCCCTACCCCTCCGTTTGGCGCGTTCACGTGAAGGGGTAGGGGTGTCTCATTTCTCTTTTGGTTGGAGGGGAAGGGCTAGATAGCCCTCCAAACGATGATTTTTCGGGAGCTCACTTCAAACGAAGGGCTAAGCAAAATTTTCAACATGGCTGCTCACTCGAGCAAGCAGACCCATAAATGTAACTAACTTTTGCCATTAATAAGGATTTTTACGACAAGTTTTCAATATATGTATATTACCTTTAGTCTTGTGTTTGTGTTTATGGTGATGTTCTGTAAAGAAACGTTTGCAAAAAAATCGCTAAAGTTTGCTATCGGATAGCACCGATTGCACGATATTACAAAAATATATTTTTATGTCATATGCACTTTATTGCATGCTACAAACAAATATGAAAGTTCAGTAGCACGGCAGTTTGCCAAGCATTTGATAACGCATTGTTTGTTTTGCTTACGCCATATGTGTACATGTAAATGAACGGATACCTATGATGACGTATAATAGTGTTATATATATATAGTCCCATTTCTTAGGGGAAATATTTTAACGTAGGGGAAGGGGTAGAAAACAGAATTGGGATTGGGCTTTAGAGAAGCAACTGTTGCTGCACACCAATCTGGAAAGAAAAGGGCTATACTATGAAACCATTTCCAAACCATTTAAGGTTAAACGTTCTACAGTGATTAAGATTATTTTCAAATTGAAAGCATTGAAGACAGCTGCCGATCTTCCCAGGAGTGGACGTCCCAGCACATTCACCCCAAGGTCAGGCTGTGCACTGCTTAGAGAAATACAAAAAACCCAACAGCTCCATCTCAGACCCTACAGATGTGGTGTAAATGTTACTACAGATGTAGTTTTTAAATGTTAAAGACCATGACAGCACAATTACAAGAAGACTGAACAAGTATGGTTTGTTTGGACAGGTTTCCAGGAGAAACATCTTCTGTCCAAAAAAGAACATGGAAACACGATTGAGGTTAAAACTCCATCTAAACAAACCAAAAGACTTCTGGAACAATGTCCTATGGACAGATGAGACCAAAGTGGAGTTGCTTGGCCTTAATGCCCAGCACCATGTTTAGGGAAAACCAAACAGCACTTCAGCAAAAACACTTGGTGATGATTTTAGCTTGTTTTTGCAGCCACAGGACCTGGGAACCTTCCAGTCATTGAGTCGACCAAGAATACATAATATACTTTGTATACCAGAGTATTCTAGAGGAAAATATGAGCCCATCTGTCTGACAGCTCGGTCATGCAATGGGACAATAATCCAAAGCGCACCATTAAAAAGAAGCACTAAAAAAAAGAAATCAACGTTTTGGATCGGCCTAGTTAAAGTCCAGACCTCAACCCAACTGAAATGCTGTGGCGGGAACTTAAGAGAGCTGTGCATAAGCAAATGGCCAAAAATCTCAATGAACCGAAACAATGTTGTAAAGAAAGGTGGATTAAAATGATAAGAGAGACTAATAAAGTTATACAGGAAACTATTACTTCTAGTTATTGCTGCTAAAGGTGGATCCACAAGCTATTAAATCATAGGGTACTTATTATAGGATTAGATTTTACATTAGATTAGATTAAACTTTATTGTCATTACACATGTACGGGTACAAGGCAACGAAATGCAGTTTAGGTCTAACCAGAAGTGCAATTAGCAGAAAGTGCAGGATAAAGGTTCTAAGTACACTTAAGAGGGATATGTGCAGGGAGAAACTATGGGTGACTATTACAGAAGGATATTATACAGATTGCTGGTAACTATACTTTTAAATTTACAGTGGATGAGCCGTATATACAGATTGTTATTAACTGTAGTCAGAAATTTGCAAATAGATATGAGCATGTAGGGGTATATACTCAGTCAGAAGTTTACAAATATATTGAGCATGGATATTTGTATTTTCAAACAGGTATAGTGTAGTGCAGTCCATATTAAATAGTGTAAAATGTAAATAGTGTAACGGGCGGAGTCTAGGAGTGTGTGAGGGGTGGGCAGGTGTCAGTGTGGGGCAGAGCTCAATAAGGAGACAGCTCTGGGAAAGAAGCTGTCCCTCAGTCTGCTGGTTCTTGACCTGGCACACCTGAAGCGCCTACCGGAAGGCAGGAGAGAAAACAGTTTGCCGGCGGGGTGAGAGTAATCCTTAAGAATACTGCGTGCTTGTCGCATACAGTGGTTCCTTTGAATGTCCCTAATGCCTGAAAGTGGAGTCCCTATAATACGCTGGGCAGTTTTTACCACCCGCTGCGGTGCCTTACGCTCAGCAACAGAGCAGCTTCCATACCAAACTGTGACACAGTTGGTTAGGATGCTTTCTATTGTGCAGCGATAGACGTTCACCAGAGTAGTTGAGGACAGCTGGTTCTTCTTAAGTGTTCTCAAGAAGAATAGGCGTTGGTGAGCCTTCTTGACCAGGCTAGAGGTGTTAGTGGACCAGGATAGGTTCTCCGAAAGGTGGGTCCCCAGGAACTTAAAGGATGAGACAGGCTCAACAACCATCCCGTTGATGTGGATGGGTTGATGTGAACCTCTTCTTACTTTCCTGAAGTCCACAATGAGCTCCTTGGTCTTATTGGTGTTAAGGAGCAGATTATTGTTCGTGCACCAAGTGGCCAGGTGCTTGATCTCTTCTCTGTAGGCAGACTCATCGTTGTTGCTGATGAGGCTGATCACTGTAGTATCGTCTGCAAACTTGATGATGTTGTTAGATCCATACACAGGCCTGCAGTCGTAGGTGAAGAGGGAGTAAAGGAAGGGGCTTAGCACACAGCCCTGTGGTACACCAGTGTTGAGCGTGACGGTAGTGGAGCAGATGTGGCCTGACCTAACATGCTGGGGTCTGTTGGTCAAAAAGTCCGTAATCCAATTACAAAGTGGGGTGTTAATGTCCAGATCTCTAAGTTTGGTGATTAACTTAGAGGGTAAAACAGTATTAAAAGGGTAAAACAGTATTAAAAGCTGAGCTAAAGTCAACAAACAAAAGTCATGCATAGGTGTTTGTATTGTCATTTTGTTTGTATTGTATAGTGCAGCGCTATGGAGACTGCATCATCTGTGCTCCTGTTGACACGGTAAGCAAACTGGTGTGGGTCTAGTGAGGATTGAAAAGAGTCCTTTAGGTGTGTCAGGACCAACCGCTCAAAGCACTTCATAATGATGGGTGTGAGTGCTACGGGGCGGTAGTCATTCAAGCACATTGGGCTAGAGTGTTTCGGCACTGGCACAATCGAGGTACATTTGAATCACGCTGGTACAGCTGCTTGGGCAAGGGACATGTTATTGCCCATATTCTTTCTTTTCTTGGCTTTATTTTTGTTAAATAAACAATAGCACGGTGAAAACGTTATGTCGTTGTTTGTCTGTGGTTTTATTCGCCTAATAATGAGATCTGCTACAATCCGGTTATTTTATGTTACTTAAAACCATGGAATTAAAAGAGGGGGCACTAACTTTTGAAATCTTCTGACGTAAGTATTAGCAACACTACTAACTCAGTACTAGTACTAGTACAACAGCAAAGACAAGCAACCAACTTATTGTTCACTGCTGACTTTTCTGTATATGGCACTATTTGCCATCTTGCTTGCATATGCTACTATAGTTTTTATAATTATTATTTTTACCCATTTTTTAAAAAATAGAAAACAGAGTGTCGTAAAGTGTTAATCATCACATAAACACCTCTATTTAATGTGGTCTGAGGTGAACAGGAGGATACAACCTCCAACACGCTACCCTGTTAACAGCTAGCAGATGGCTAACAGCCTAAATGGGAATATTAGCGATACCTGATGAAGCAGTGTGCAGCAGTTAAAACCCAGTTCTTATGGATGAGAGTGCCACCGCATGTGTGGAAGAAAGCAGGCGTGGGAGAGGACTCGGGCCAAACCTTTAAACCAAAAAACACAGAACGTTGTTCAATATAATAAATAATGTATAAGATTGCATTAGCACAGCTGCCTTTGTAAACTAACAGCAGCTACGGGGTGAAGGAATCACATGCATGATTAGTTACGGCGAGTAAATTATTGATATTGGAGCAGGATACGTTATGAGTGTAAATCATAATGGAGAATGTAGTTAAGAATAATGAATAACTTGTTCTGGTGAGTGATTTAACTACTACACATGCTCGGGAAACGAGCTGCGGGATGTAACGATGACTTGTGGTTTATCGTTCGTTTTAACTCCGGTGATGAAATGGATCTCTAAATATCATTTTCAAGTAATAGAAATGTCTTTTCTTCAATTCTGTTTCACTGATATATCAATGTGCATGGCACTTCTAATGTTTTAAATGACCCACTATACCTTAACTACCCCTCTGTTATAGCAATGTAAACAATATTTATTTCATAGACACTGAAAATCTCCTGATACCAGGTGTCTACAAGTACAAATGGAAGCATAAGTAGAAGAAAGGGAACTGCAATTCTAATCATTAGTTTGCTATAAATGTTCAAACATCTAGCAAACAATAATAATCGCAGATAATCTGCCAACTAATCATTCTGTAATCATGTTCTGTTGATTATCTCAGTCCATCAGGTGTGGTTTATGACTAGTCACTCCAGGTTATCTGTGTTCAGTATCGTGTTTGCTGAGTGTGCTTGTGCAGGGAACATGTGAAGTGTATGTCGCCAAGGGATGAAAACTTTTGGCCGTACCTGCATGGACACTTGCCAGGGCCAGGAGTGAGGTTTGGCCGGTTCACCGTTCACTATGCGAGTGTTCACCACAGGGGGAACCTTCGGGCTTCCGCACGTCTCCGGCCAATCTGTAGGAGAACAGTGAAGAAAAAACACAGAGGTAAATGTTAGATTCTTCAGGTTCTCCATAATTCCATCTGTCCAACAACCTCTGCAGTCCAACTAAGGATTGTGAAGGCCAATGGTGACCAGTGTATTTGTTTTTGTTTCTATTTTCATGACTGTGTTGGGACATCCAAACACTTATTCACACACTACAGGCAACCTGGGAAAGCCAATTAGCCTAATCTGCATGTCTTTGGACTGTGGGAGAAAACCGGAGTACCCAGAGGAAACCCACTAAGCACGGGGAGAACATACAAACTCCATACACACAGACACCGAGGCGGGAATTGAACTGGCTCTCCATAATCGGATATATATGAAGATATATGACTGAATTGTGGTATAAAACAGAATACATTGTGAACAGGATAATGTTCTACACAGGAGGACAACATTGTTGGGCATTGTTCATATCCTCCAGGATGGAGGTTGTCACTTCAATAAAGCATTGTAAAATAGCTGTATTTTAATGTAATGCTTCTATTTTGTTCTCCGCTTTAACCTCCTGAGCCCTGGACTCTTCTGCTGAATACAATGCAATTGTTCTCTTACTGCTTCTCTTTGGTAGCACCTGATAATTATGAACATAATCAATGTCTTCAAACAAGAATAAATTTGGTATCATAATTACACCCAACAGTTCTCATATGAGGATTGTATAAGTTTATATACACCAGAAAACATAAATACGTTAATATTTATTCTTAATTTTACAGTATATGAGTAATCTGGTGACTGGATCATGTGGAGATCAAAGGCCAGCCTGTCTGAAAAGCCAATGCAGCACAACTCGCCGAAAGAAAGGCACTAAAACACCCAGGCCAACCTGGCCTCTTAAATCCCAAGGTCCCAATCCAATCAAGCACCAATGGGATGTGATGAAGAAAAATGTCTGAACGTCCTACATTTTTCCATTTACGGCATTTGGCAGCCCTTATCCAGAGCGACTTACACTTTTATCTCATTATACATCTGGGTTAAGGGCCTTGCTCAAGGGCCCAACAGTGGCAGCGGTTGTGAGGTTTGAACCTGGGACCTTCCAAAATGTGGTCTAATGCCCTAACTAGAGACCTACCCTCGTCCCCTGACCCCCAGAGGTCATGTGGAGTCACCCAGGAGGCCCAGACACCTACAGTACACAATACTGGGCATAATCGTTTGCACTGAAATGTTATAGCTGATTAATGTATGGACAATGTATTTACATGTCATCATATGAAAGGACTTTCAGGTCTCAAGAGGATAATAAATAAAGTCACACTTTCTGACTGATGATCGCTTGATGATTGCCTGCAATATGTGATATGTGTATGAGTTGGCCTGCAGGAGTGTTTGTGCACATGTTTGGGGAGAGTTTATTAATTTGGCGAAGGCACAGCAACTGAAATATTCAAATATTCAACTCAAAATACTGAAATACTGTATTTCCACCACTATGGCGAAGAAGAATCCTTACACACACAAACCCACAAGGAGTCAACAAGGCCACCTGAGACCAGACAGAGCCAGCTGTGACACACTCGAAACACACCATCGTCCCAAAACTGTTGCTGAAGCACTGCAGGGTTAAACACAACAGTACATGAGGACACGCAACTTTTGGTGTTGACCTTTCATAGCTTGAATAGCTGAATACCTTATCTCAGAAAATTTTAATAACCACAAGGCTGCTTATGTTATTGTATATAAACTTAGACAAAGGCGTAAGTTAAACCTAAAAAGTTTCCTAAGGACTACATTGGATTTTAAATGCTAAGGTGATTATATTGAAACGCATTTTGCATGCACAATTCGATCAATTGTGAAATTAGTTTGCCAAGACAAATGCGTTGTTAATGAGCAGAAAATGTCATGCAAAAGTGCATAGTGATCCAAAGTAAGGGTTTTCCTTTTTCAACTCAACTTAAATTCTTTCTCTTTAACGAAAACTATTTCCTTTTCTTGTCTTTTATCTTTTTTTAGTTAATTTACCAACACAACTTTTCTCCTTTATTTTCAGCACAACATTCTTTTTTTTTTTTTTTACAAGAATCTTTCCCCTCTTTGTTTCTCTTTTTCGCAGACTGCCTTCACTTTTCTTTACGCAGACTTAGTTTCCTTTGTCTTTGTCTTTTGCTTTGTCTTCAGACTGAACATTGCCTTTGTCTTTGCCTTTGTCTTTGTCTTAAGTCCTATTACTGGAGCGTCTCGCTCTCATTCTGGGTGCTACCTAATGTTCGCTCGTCTTAAATAGGCATGGGGTTTCTCCTGATTGCCATCATGGCGGGGTTGCCTAGCAACCGTGCTTGGCTGCTGATCTGCCTGTCTGGAAATCCATGGTGTAGTTAGTTGTACTACTCCTGTCCTGCGGATTTGCCTGCTGCGTGGGCTGCCGTGTTAGATGGTCACATTTAATGTTGTGGAACATGTAAAAGACAAGCTAGTTCCTGTAATCACTTATGTTAGAGCAGCTATAAACATTAAATTCCTCAATAACTCAAGTCTATGTAAAAATATACAATAGATTGTTTTTCTACAAACAGAATCAAGCACAGGATCATAGGACACTAGGACACCGGAGTAATTTAGGAAACCCACCAAGCACAGGGAGAACATGCAAACTCCACACACACATGCGAGCCAATCTACTATAGCGCCGCAATAAGGCACTAATTACAATATAAAGTATTGTCCTGTATAAGCAGCACTGTGTTACAGTCCCTCTATGAGGTTTTCTAAAGTTTTATACAAACTCCGATCATTTACACTGTGCATTTATTTATTAAACAGAATAAAAATTAAAATAAATGTGGAATCTATGGTCCATTTTTCATGCAGAGGCTTTTTCTGAAGGTAGCTAATTAATCTGCTGCTAAACAATAAACCCTGATAAATCACTAAGTCTTGGTCGCTGCACTAAAAGCACTAAATAGTTTCTGGGTTTTTAGTTCTGTGTGTAGATTGTAGCCTGCTCTCAGTATGTCCTGTTCGCACCACTGATAAAATGCATGTAAAAAACGAAGCAAAATTGTTTTGTTCTTTTTGTCTCTAATGCTGACATTTTCCCCAGTTTTCTTCAAAAGGGCAAAACTTACATATCTGCCTATCATGGTCTTGTAATGGCATAAAAACATGGCCACACACATTAACACAAGCACAAACAATGCCATGCCTGCACCACACCCTCTACCCTTCACCTTAACCACAATAAACAGAACGGAATCTTTGCATTATTCCAGTTTATTTCTTTTTCTAATTATTTCTTGCTAAATATTACAGGAAGAGTGAACATCCTTACATGCACAAACCCACAATGAGTCAACAAGGCCACCTGAGACCAGACAGAGCCAGCTGTGACACACTTAAAACACATGGGGACATAAAACTTTTTTTTTTTGTAGCGATGTTATTTCCCTGAGGGGCGTCTTGACCCTTCATGAGCTTGAACTGCTGAATTCTTTATCGCAGACAATGATGCTTATGTTATTATATTTAAACTCAGATAAAGATATGTTAAACCTAAAAAAAAAATTCCTATGGACTACGTTGATAAGTTGATTTATTATTTTCGAACACAATCGGATCAAACTCGAAATTAGTTTGCCAAGACCAATGCGTCGTTGATGAGCAGAAAACATGATGCAAAAGTGAGCCCTACTTTTTATTAACTTACATATTGTAGGTCATTTAAATTGTGTATGTTGGTGGAGTTGGGTTCAATAAACGTTGAAAAACATCACGTGTTATGGAGACAAGGTTGAGTATGAGCTGGTATCAAAAAGTTTGGAGACTAGTTTTGTAACATGCCAGCAGATGGCAGCACAAGGCTGCATGCACAATCACCTTCATAAGTCAGCGTGCCAAAAGACATCGTCCCGTAAAAATGTCAAAACCATTTAGCAACTTGCGCATGATGATCGTCGGAAAACAATCCACAACGTTGCTGCTACTGTATTACTGATGTGTTCTATGGAACAGTCCAGGAACGATCCTCACGTGTGATTTAAACATGCGCAGAGTCGATGCCAAATTCGTTCCCATACTGCTGCCCCAGGAGTCTGCCTAGAACTCCATCAGCATGCCAGGATGTCTAGGATCATTACTGGTAATAAAACTTGGCTGTATGGGTACAACCCCGAGATGAAGCATCAGCCTTCAGAGGCTCTCAAAACTTTTTGAGATCACATCTTACATCATACATTTGTATAGAGGAGGAGTTACTCGACCAAAATGCACAATTTGCTTTGTAACTGCCAGTACCACGAGAAAGTTATAAGGATTTGTTATTCCTATGTTGTTTCTCATTAAGATGATAAGAAGGGTTTCATTAGAAAGAAAAAAAAAACAGAGGCTGATGAAGGAATGACTTCCATAATGTCAGTGATAACAAGAAGTGATTTTAAAGAACATTAAATATTAGCATACAATGATAAAAATATCCTATCATTCTTTATTTAATGTAAAAAAAACAACAACAGCAATAATATGTGAGGATTAAATATGTTTTAGACTGTAACAACATAATACAATAAATACAGTAGAGTAAATGGTGTGTTTTTATGTATTCACCATTCAAAAAGTGACTTTGAGGCTATTTGCATAGATGTGTTATATATTATGATTTTTTTTGCATTCATAAGAAATGATAAATATTTAATATGTTTTAATCTTAAAATTAAGGTTTAAATATTACTTTTAAATGTATTTTAATCAGAGATTTGATATCTATAGTGTAGTCTCGATATAAGAAACATGATACATATTTTTTAAACATAATAAAGCACCAAACACTGACATAATCTTGTCCTTCCCTTAGTCTCTTCATACATGGTTAAATGATGCAACAACCTGTAACTCGGCAAAAAACAACTTATAAGCTCATTGTCTTGTTGCTCACGGCCTCATTAATCTATGCATAAAAAGTGTGACTTAAAGTGGATCATGCCGTTTACACTTAAATACATTTAAATATCTTCAGAAATCTTTACGTTAAAACTGGAGACTCCTTACAGAAAAAATATTCTACAGTATATCACAAACTAGACAGGTACATCTAAAAAAATGTGAGTGGTGCACAACTCCTTTCATAGTGACAGTCTACCAGATTAGTTGCTAAGGTGCTCTAAAGTGGTTGCTAGGGCGTGGCTCGACAGCTTCACAATGATCCTTAGAGACTGATTGGTCACCTGAATAAGATGAGCCCGCCCCCTGTGTCTCAATCACAATGCAAACCACAGTTCGGTTTAGTTTCAAAGTTCTTATATATAGAAGTTATTATAGCGGGGAACACAGCTGTGCGGGGAACACAACATCATATGTCAATGGGGCAAATTTGGGCACCTCTTGCACCCCAGGGGTACAACTTATACCCTCTTGCAGGGTATGTTCTGACTCAGCTTTCAAGCCTCCTCAAATGTAGTAAACTTTAAATTTGCACAAAATTCTTGTTCTGCACTAGAATCCGTCAAAATGTATCTCAGGAAAATTAATAGCACCCCCTTCCCCAATAATCTGCATGATTTTAACACCTCTTTCATGGTCTACCACAAACGGTACGGGACTAGGTACGCGCCAACGTGTGTACAGAAAACAGAATAATAAAAAAATTATAATAAATAAATCAGCCTGCAAGATAATACAGACAACTATGTTTTTCTTAGTGAGCACTATTGGATTAGTTAACACAACACATTCTGTACAACACATGTCACAGAAACGATTACATAATGAAACAAGTGCCTTAATACAAGTTTGTGATTTGCAATAAAATTTGCAATATTGTCAAAAATGAAGGTATAGAAAATTAATCAGCAGCTTTCGACCCCACTCAGATTTCTTTATAGTCTTGCAAAAAAGGTAAAGTAAATGAAACAGATAGATACCGATAGGGATGTCGTCCCATGGGTTTGGCGGTGCGGGCGCTTCAGTGGGAGCAGGCTCTGTGGGATTTGTGCTCCAGTACGCTCTGAATCCTTTCTCCTCCATGAAAAAGTCAGTATGGAAACGCATCACCAGCTCGCTTCCTGTCGTCTTGATAACAGGGGGGAGTTTGCTGCCACAGTAAGGTCCTGTAGTGCCACGGACATGGACACACCAATTAGAAAAGCCCTTTCAGATGAGGCTTTTTAAACAGAGATACTGTATATACTGTAAAGATTTCACCTCCATTATGTAAAGTAAAAGTAATAAGTAACATGGTTTAAATATATTTTCTACTTTTAAATGTTGAAAAGATTCTAGATGGAAGTTTGGATAAAACCAAAGTTGTGTACTCGAGCTACCTTCAAGGGAAATATTTTTTTTCAAGGATACAGTAAATGTAAGATGTGGGAGTGGTGAGAATCCGGGTCCGAGCCCCGCCCATCGGTGCGTTGCCACACCACATAACGCATCTGTTTCATAACGCGTCCAACCAGTTCGTCACGCATTTTATTATTCCAACTTTGCATAATACAAGTAAATCTGAGTATTTTACAATTTAAAAATTCTGAGTAATTATAATTATGACTATGACTGTGAATAACTATATATATATATATATGCTGTCAATCGATTAAAAAATAATCCAGTTATATATATACTGTAAATGAACTTTCATTCATCTTCTATACCACTTATCCCGTACAGGGTCATGAGGGCTCGGGAGACGTTGGCTAATGCCAATTATCCTAATCTGCATGTATTTGGACTGTGGGAGGAAACCAGACTACCCCAAGGAAACCCACCAAGCATGATGAGGACATGCAAACTCAAACCATGCAAACATCCACGGCACCTGTGATAATTCGAGCACTAGTAAAGTTTTTTCATTATTTGGACTGCCTTCCATTGTACAGACTGACCAAGGTACAAATTTCATGTTAATGGTTTTTGCTCAAGTGCTAAAAATTTCTCACAGGACCTCGAGTGCCCTGAAGCCCTGGAGCAAATTTTGCATGTTTGGAGTTTCTGCTCCAACAAGCTCAACTGTGCATATTTTGACTAGTGTTTCCCAGTTGTGCTTTGTTTCATAACATTGTTTATGACTGAGTGGTGTGATTGGAGATTTCTCTAGAGTTCTGTTGAACTGTGTGTGTGTTTACAACAAAGACTGTTGGACTGTTTGGTTTAGCCTCCTACAGGGCTATCTCACCCCCTTGTTAGGAAGCAGGTTAGTGCTTTGCTTTCTTTCTTGTTATCCAGCTAACCAATTGTTAGATTAGGTTGAGTGTTACCCCACCCCTCTGTATTTTTCTTTTCTTATATTAGGGGAGTTGGTTGGAGCGTCGCATATGCCGAAGATCTCAGGTTTGTTTTGTATTTCTTTTGAGAGTTAGTTTAGGATTAAGGACTATGGTTTATTTGTTTTGATTTTGGGTGACACTCGTATTTCATTGTTTTCTCACTTTGTTTCACACCTCGCTGCGATTGTCTCCTAAACGCCGCGGTCCTCATCCAGCTTAACATCAAGCACGTAACAATTGTGATTAAAAATCAGTTTCTTCATTCTCCTAATAAAAACCTCATTGAAAGTCTAAGAAATGTAACTAATAATAACATTTTAGTTTTTACTACCTGAGATCCTAAAATTATAAGGCTTGTGTAAAGGATGGGCTAAATTTTTTTATTTTAAAGCAAGTGAAATTTGCTTATTATTATTATTATTATTATTATTATTATTATGATGATGATGATGATGATGATTATTATAAACTCACCATATTTCTTAGCAGTGTCATGTGCACCATCATAAATAACCACGTTGTCAAGGCAGGGGCTCAACAAACCCGCAGCCTCCAAGTCAAAGTGGGTGAATGTCAGCGTGATGGTTTTGCCCTTGGGCACCTGCACCCTCCACATACACTCTCTGTTGGAGACATAGTTCATGGGCCAGTTGTCAGACTTGATGACTCCGGTCTCCTCTCTGGAGAAACCACCACAGCCTTGGATTTCTAAGAGGAGGAGGGTAGAGACAAAGGATTGGTTATTTAAGTGATGTGTAAAGTGTATAATAAACCATAAATAATGGCAATTAATTAATAGCACTGGAGCAGACCTACACTGATCAGGGTAAGAACAAAGTCACGGAAGATACCAGAAGATAATTTATAGTGGATAAATATCACAAGTGGAAAACTAAATCTTAATAACAAAAGCCCTAATCATTACATTATTTTTTGAAGATACCTATAGAATAAGAATAGAATGAAATAATTACTATGTAATACACAGAGCACTCCTATACATGGTACATACATTCTTTCTGAACAGAACTACAAGAACATTGGCAATAATCATAGCATGAAATCAGCACCTGCTGCGATGACTGATGATATTTCTGTCCTGAACAGGAGACAGAGGAGGGAGGAAGTAATTGTCTCTTTATTTAGATGTACTGTATCAAATATTCAAGGTGGATATACAGAGTACAAGGTGAGACGATAGAGGAACACGGGGATATAAACCATATCCATATGCACAGTGAACAAGGCTAAGCAAGCTAAGGTCAAGCTTAGAGCAGACTTTACGGTTCTTCAAAGTCAGAACATAAATATATAGAAATGAAAAACTGTAGAAGCATGACTTACAGTCACTCTGGGGTACGTACACTATAAGATTTCATTCGTTCACCTTTTGTGGTTTTCAATTCATGTATGAAAACGATTCGTCATTGAAGAAACCCTCCATAGATGTGATAACCTGGTGGTTCATACCATTCAGGTGGTCAGCTGACTTCATTTTATCGCCCCATAACGTTACTGAGTCTAGACCTGAGTAACTGATCAACCCCAGATCATAACACTGTCTCCAGAGGCTTGTACAGTGGACACTATGCATGATGGGAGCATCGCTTCATGTCCTTCCCTTCTCACCCTGACACGTCCTATGTATAGTTTGTTGAAGGTTTCTTAATCCAGTAGCAGTAATTTCTAATCTCTTTAACTATATTATCAGAAATGGTGGTGGAATGTTGGAATTTGAGCTCAAATCAAATGTTAATGCTTAGTTAAGGATTCTACTCTTGTATATACTGCATACATGGGTGACTGCTTATGGTCTTATGGCATTTTTCTGTTTCTGAGACAGACTCTCCAACTAGAGCATCAAAGGACATAAATATAGACATACTGTACTTTATGATGTGATATGAAGAAAGACATTATGCATGGGTTCAACCACCATATTTTGTTTGCCGTTCTTCTTGGCCACACTTTAACAACTTCACATTAGTTAATTAGCTGGTTGAGTTGGTAGGTAGGTTAAGTTAGTCAGTGGTTGGTTGGTTGGTTGGCTAGGTAGGTAGGTTAGTAGGTAGGTAGAAAGGTGAGTGGTTGGTTGGCTGATGTGCTAGTAAATTAGGTAGTTAGGTAGAAAGATTAGTGGTTCTTTTGTTTCCTGGTTGGCTAGTTAGTTGGTTAGTTAGATAGTATGTGTCAATTTTGAAATGATTATTACTAGGGCAGTGGTATCTGAGGTTGTTGATCAGAGCGTCAGGAGTTTGAGCCCTGCCATTTAAGAGTTGCCACTGTTGGGCTCTTGGGCAAGGCACTTAACCCTATGCCCATGCAAAATCACTCTGCCATTGTCGGTCCCAAAGCACAGATGAGAAAGGAGGAGGATTGGGCATCAGACTGGCAATTATTGCTATAGAAATGACAGAACCCCCTTCAACACTGAAGGAACAACAAAAAATATTATTATTATGATGATTATGATTATTATTATTATCATTGTGTTTTTGTTATAAGAAACAAAGTTTAAGTGTTCTTATTGATTGTCAAACTTGTCCTTAAATCTGCTCTGAGACTGCATTGTTAAAAATAACATGCCACGACACACGGTTTTGTTCTCTTCCACGGCAAAGAGAATTTTTGGAAAGGGTCAGCAAATTCTGTCATGTAGACAACACAGCAGCATTAATCCATGTTGCCGCAGTATTATTATTATTATTATCATTTCGTCTCTTCCCCCTCGCTGGACAGAGGGGAGTTTAAGTGGTCATGGGAGGCCGGAGCAGGAAAACACATTCAATAAATCCAGCTATATTTATACACAGTTTGAAATACAACTTCCTAAACTGCTGTTTTGGCAGCGCAGGTAGTCGGTATTTATTAGCCCTGACATAGAAGCTGCAGGGCACGGTGCCAGATGAAACCTGCAGTGGAGACTGTAAAGTGAAATCTGGATTGGAGCTGCTACAGACTTACAGCCACAATAAATGTGCTGCCAAATGATAGTTTCCTGCTCACAGCCGATTGGTGTAAATAACTATTCACAGTCTTCTAATATGTAACCCAGCTTCAATGAATGCACACACACACACACACACACACACACACACACACACACACAGGTGGCGGTATGACCAGGAACAGATGCCCCAGCAGGAGTCACCGTTAGTTGGATTGATATGTGTGTGTGTGTGTGTGGTGTTTATGTGTGTGTGAAGCAGGTATTTTACCAGCAATGTCCTCTGCGTACGCAGCCTCCCACCTAGCAGAGAAACCGCGGTCAGCCAGACGGCCATCAGACTGGAAATTTACAGAGATCTCGTTACTGACACTGATGAGCACAGGAGGAAGGACGAAGCCGCAGTGCACGCCTGAGACAGAGACGGGAAGAGAGACAGATCAGTGAGACATATATGCATTTGGCAACATCATTTATACATAGTATTCATTTACACGTTTTTTTTTTTTTTTTTTTTTACATTTATAGATGTATACACAGTAAGACAACAGCTTAAGCATCTAAAGTGTCTGCAAATGTCACTATACTGTATACTGCACCAAATATACGAACACTTTAACGTTACTGTGCGGGGATCTTAAAGATTTTTTTTTCCTACTTTAGCACAAATTTTGCTCATTCAGCGCCACCTCTCAAACAGGAACTGTGGCAGAAATGGGAAGTTTATTTAGTATTAGGATTATATTATTAGTATTAGAATTTTTGCACGCTGCACAGTAATGGACACGTATGGACGGTAAGCCTCTGCACACTCATGCACAGTTGCACATACCCCGGACATTCATGCACATTTGCACTATTTGCACATTACATGGACATTTTATGGACCATGGACATCTACACACACATGCACATTTCCATTTATTTCCATTCAAATTCATCTTTATATTTTCTCTGCATTGTAACGATTATATATTTTTTAAATATTTTTATAATTTGTTCTATTGTGTACAGCTAGGCTTTCTATAGCTAAACTTATCCTTATTTTATTCCACTATTTATTTCTTGTAAATTGTCACAGGCAGTCGTTTAGGCATTTTACTGCATATTGTACTGTGTATGACTGTGTATGACTGTGTATGACTGTGTACTGTATGTGACAAATAAATTTTGAATTTGAATTTGAATTATACAGAGGTACCTCATCAAACGAATGCCCCACCTCACAAATTTTCCCCCTTAAGACCTGAAATTTTGCAAGAGCTCGTCTCGGCATATAAAGTATTTTTGACATACGAGCAACCGAATCGAACAGCAGCTAAAAGCTCATACGTCTGGGAGCTGTTCAAAACTTGTTTGTCAGTGGAAAGCAAAAAAAAAATTAGTAAACATATAAAAAAAAAAAATCCAAATAACGTTAAAGGGAAAGCTAGTGTGCTATATAGGGTGTTCATTCCCTTGTTCCACACACCAAGTAGTCCCCTTGATCAGGGGTTAAAGAGGGATTTGTGATTCAGCCTTGCGTGAAAACATTCTGATTAAATTTAATTTGTCACATACACAGTCGCCACAGTATGAAATGCAGTGAAATGTTGACCTAAAAAAAAAAAAATTTGTATTTTAAATAAAGAATATGAAATGCGAATATAATAATAAAAAGAAAATAGAGTATTAAAAGAAAATATTCAAATAAGGAATATGGAATATGAAATTAAAATATGATAATATTTACAGTATAGGAAATATTTAAAAAAAAAATTTTTTACTTGTACATAAAATAAATTGACATTATGTAAATAATGAATAATTATTGCATGTACTGTAATTATTGCACAGTAAACTATGTACTTTATTATCTGATATGTAATGTAAAAAATAATACCCTATAAACACAAGGTCATACCTGTACTGCAAAATAAGGTGTTACTTAGTCACATTATTCAGAATAATAAAATTATTAACAATATTGTAATAAGATCTTCTGATCATGTTGTAAATCAGTTCATAGTCGTGATTGTACTACGAATAACAGCACGTTCCACAATACGTGAGTAACAGTCTACTGTATCTTGTTTAAAAGTGGGTCTCTGTGATGCTTGCTTAGTACAGCATGATGCAACCAGAACAGACACACACACACACACACACACGCTTTCAAGGGCAAACTGCCACAGCCAATGAGCCATGGAGTCAAAACAAGCTTGCACAATAATACTGGAAGACATTTTTAAACTCTGCTCGTGTAAACTGTCAAAGCTGAAACTTATGTTCTGCATCTTTAAAAAAAAAAAAATTCTAGATGCCAATTACATTTGCTCACTGTCATACTCTCCCTCATACTGTCATACTGTCATATCTACCTACTGATTCCCTTTCCGTTTACCAAACCCCCATCAGCCCCCCCCCCCCCACACACACACCTTCCTGCTTCCTCCTGCTGTGGATTTTAGCTGACGGAATCTGCCAAGAAGTCCTTGAGAAAGGTGTTTGAATAAAACACATACAGACTATCTGTCCTTCTGATACTCAGCAATACAAGGCAATAATTTACACCTTGCTAGCTTACTGCCTCTGTCTTCCTCAGGGGCCGAACAGCCTCTTGGACAAGCAGGAAAAAGGAAAAGCAATGGACTGGAATTTCACACAACAGAAACTCACACTGTTTTTATACACAGGCCATTTGTCAAGCATGGATAACAGTTTCCCCAGCTTAGGGATGTACAGTATACAGTATACTGTATGTTCATTACTGCCCCTGGTTCTGACTGTGGCTGTGCTGTAATTTGTCCCGTGATGGTTGTTTTTCAAGCTACAGTGCAAGTTGGTACTCATTAATGCAAACATGTTAAAAAAAAAAGCTAATCTGCGCTGCACCTTCTGTAGCACTAAACATACAGAACATTTACACTCTAAACTCCCAACCATCATTAGGGCACTTCCTGGTCAAGGATACAACCACCAACCAGGGAGGGCAAAGGCTAACACGTTCTTCATCTAAGCCATTTGATGCCACCAGTGCTTGCTCATGTACCATTGGGGTGGTGTTACACACTCAGAGGAAGACGCTATCCACTTCTTCAGCCGTGATTATCCGTAGAGCCGTGACTGATTTGAAAACGCTAAGTGCCTCCCATCCCTCAGCCATTCAGCTCTCTTCAGACCTGCGAACTCGCAATCTACGATAATAGGGCGAGCACTTTACCGCTGCGCCCTGTTTAATAAAGAATGTGCTGCTATAGGAAGATAAAATCAAGGATACACCCTGAAATTTATTGTTTTTCTAGATTTTTCCCAAGTAGCATTTGCTGTGAAAATAAAAGTATAGAGTCAGTAGAGTCAGATCTGATCTAGCGCCTCCTGTATGTGCATAATCAAGCCATAATTTTAATATAATAGATGCACTTTAATATGTTTTAGCATGGAGTATTAATTGTTTATTATACATCATTGTATGGTTTAGAAATAGGATTTCAGCAGATAATATCTCAGGCCTTTGGGGATAGAAAGCTCGGGCCTAAGGATGGCGTCAGGGGCCATTATCCAGGGGCTCTTATCCAAAGCAAGTTATGGGGTTAAGGGCCTTTCTTGCTCAAGGGCCCAACAGGGGCAACTTGGTTGTGGTGAGGTTTGAACCTTCCGGACCTTCGTCCACTGAGCCACCCCTGTCCTACATATATAAAGAAATTAAGAAGATGCAGCGTGTCATGTTAGCCTTAAAAAAAAAGCACCTCTCTTAACCTAAAAGACTTTATATGCGCCTGGTAGAAAGGTATCTCCTTTTTATTAAGCAGGAATAAACATCTCCGTACAGAAAACCTTACTACAATATGTGGATGATTGCATATATTACTTGTTAAATAACAACAGGCTAAAAAAAATCATTATTCATTCACCAAATGGTTTTCATTCCGGGTTTCTCCCACAGTCCAAAGACATGCAGATAAGGCTAATTGGCGTTCCCAATTTGCCTCTAGTGTGTAAATGAGTGTGTGTGCCTTGAGTTGGATTTATCCCCCCACCCTCCCCTCCTCGTTCAGGGTGTACCCCCACCTCATGCTTTAAGTCTGGGTAATATAAACAATGAGCGAGTGTAAGTGTGTTTTTATTAACATCACCATCTATTACCATTTACTCTGTCTGCACATAACTGTATTTTGAAAGAAACATTTTGGGGGAAAAAAAAGCCAAATGCCTGTATTTCTGCAATATTACATTTCCTCTGAGTTATGCTCTATTGTATATTATCCAAATTATCCTGACTAATTGTAGGGGCCAGTGTTGGTGCAGTTGGTTAAGGCTGTGGGTTACTGGGTTACTGATCCAGATGGTTGGGGGTTCGAGCAAAGTTTCCACTATTGAGCCCTTGAGCAATGCTCTTAATCCTGTCTGCTCCAGGGGGCGCTGTATCATGGCTGAACCTGGCACTCTGACCCCAGATTCCTCACGGGGATATCTGGGGTCAGAGGGTGAAAAATAATTTCACTTTGCTGTAAGGTGACGAATAATTAATTAATTAATTGTTTCACTAAAATAACACTTAAAAGAATATGAAATAAAATACATTTTCCAACCGCTTATGTAACGTCCATGCTAACAATACACACAGTCTCACCCAGTGACTGCTGGCTGTCTGTGATGGTGAGTTTGTCCTGACCGCACTGTCCTGCTTCACCCACGATGGCTAAATCAGTGATGTGCAGTTTGACAAGAAAGCCCTCAGGCACGCTGATGTTCCAGGAACACTGCAGGTTTGCAGGATAGGCATCGGGAAACGCCAGAGAGTTGATCTCGCCTTTCCGACCGAACAGGTTCCCCTGAGAGCCACAACCTGAATCTTTTGAAACAATACAAAAAAATAAAAATGAAAATACAGTGTGTTCTTATGTTATATGGAGAAATGTCATGTCTTGAGAAGCAAGAGGGCAAAATCTTGAGACAGCAGCAGACAGTCACTAAATGTCAAATATTTGCAGTGAATGTTATTCTCTCAGTTTTCTTCATATAAGAGAGAACAATAAATGTTGTACGGTTTTAAACATCAACTCAGTATGCACGGCTTTCTTCTCAGTAATCTCGAACTCAAATTAGTCTTAGAATTAAAGAGAAAAGTAAAGTCAAAGAAAAGGTAATTTCATAAGCTGCCCTGCAGCAAGTTTTTGTAAGGAAGAGATTGCTCAAAAGTCAATTTGGCCTCCGTCATTGAAATACTTTAATAAGAAAGTCAAACTACAGTTTTGAAGAGTTCAGAAAAGTAATGCATGTCATTATGTTCCATGACTTCGCTAAAGTTTGGTCTTTGGGTTTCAGGCTCCATTAGGTGAAGAAAAACAGGGAGAAGATTATTTCTCCAGCTCCTGAGTGTACACAGGTAAACAATGTTGGAGGAAAGTGGCTTGAAGAGAGAAATTAAAATACACTACCAATTAAAAGTTTGTACACCCCTTCTAACTCCATGGTCGTTCCTGATGTTTATTTCTTTCTACACTATAAATCAATACTGAAGGCGTTTATTATCCAAAACAAACAATAATCTGCTCTGAACAGTTGATATTGAGATGTATATCTGCTCCTTCTGCTCTGTAAAGCTCCATAACGGCTCTAATCCGAGGTGCTGGTTGTTAATTGGTGATTTCTGAGGCTGGTGACTCAACATGAACGTCTCCTCTGCAGCAGAGCTCAGTTTTGGTCTTGTTTTCCTGGGAAGGTCTTCATGAGAGACAGTTTCATTATCATGGAGCTTGATGGGTTTTGCCCAGTTATTGCAATAAATGTTCCAGAACAGCTGACCTTGTCTTAAAATAATAACAACAGTCAGTAGATTCTGCGCATGGTTTATTCTGCACTTGGGTTAATTCACATACAGTTAACCTACTCATAAGAGTGAGCTATGAATGCTGGGGATTAAGGGGTTAATAAAATTTAATTACCTGTTATATTTCCATGTAGTTCACCCTCTGAACCAATAAATCCGCTATTTCTAAAGGTGACACCGTTCCATTATGAAACCAGGTCACTTTTGACATTGAAATCCCTTCAGGAACGCCAAATAATGTACTATCACCTTCATCTCCTTGGCAGATTGCAAGGATTTTGTGTAAAGTAGACTACGCTCTACAGTAATACATTGTTATCTGGCTTAAACAAACAGCATTGTGTTAACCCTAAATTGGTTTTAAATGCTGCTGTTGGGATTTTAAGCGCTATCATTTAAACTAGTCTGTTAATCTTTCCCGTGACTACACCTACAGCACAGCACCGTCCTCCATTAACAACAATCCTGGCTTTGAAAATCGTAAACATGCACTTACACATTTCACTTGTTACCTCTTTTAACCTTTCGAGAATCCTCCTGTTTGTTTATTTATTTATTTGCTTTTATGTAATATTTCCATCCACCGAGTTTTCTCCTTGTTTGTGTCTTTGTAATACTGTATTGGTGTTATAAATAGCATCCCTACAGTATATGCCTTATTATCTTTTTATAACCTTCCTTAGCTCTGTGAAATATTCCGCTGTTCTTAACAGCCAGGGGTGATGAGAAAAAAAAAAAAAAAACTATGGATACCTGGATTTTCTGATGCTTTTACCAATTAATTTGACTAAATAAGGCTTAGCAAGGTAAATGTGTTGACTTCTTTTAAGTAATTAGACACCTTAATGAGGTACATTGCAGTAAATGAACTAAAGCAGCCTGCCCAGATTCTCACATTAAGGCTGTTTAGTGTAATACACAATTTAAAAAACACTATTAAATAAAGAAGGAATTTGGGGGGCTGGGCAAAAAAATTAAAGGGGAAGGGGTGCAAACTTTTGACCTAAATTTATACACCAATTAGCCAGAGTATTAACTCCACCACTACGGCCGGTGCACCACAGTCGACCTCACACCTCACACACAGCAGTGAACCAGCCTAAGCCTGGTGACCCTGCCTCCAACCTCGCAAGATCCCAATCCGATCAAGCACCCATGAGATCCGCTGGACGAAAAGAGGTGCAAAACAAAGCACATGCCCTGATGGGCCAGATCTGCCCTGAAATCCAAAACCTAAGTGGCTTTAATGTTAATTTTATGGCTGATCGGTGTATATAGCAAAACATTTTTCATTGTTTATATATTTTTCTCATGTTTTATACAATTTTTTCTCAACCTAGCCAATTTCTTAAGACATCTCAGCATGTATACACATTGCTTTGCAGTGGCTTTTTCAAAGAAACTTCTGACTATTTTGCATGTCTGTTGTTGATCATCCTCCATGTCGACTGAACTGTCTTTACAAATGCTAGAAGTCCGGATTATGAGACCATTAGTTGCCTTTCCTGGATTATAGGAACCACAACCATCAACAACTATGAGTATTTTAGGTAACTGATTAACATTTAATTAGCGCTTTTTTAATATACATATATTGATATGCAAATTCAGTGTTAAATCAGCACAGGCCTTGTACTGAACGGAGTTAAGACTGGAGATGGTGTCAGAGCATCTTCATTGTGTTAAGAAGGCAAAAGAGAAACCATTTTAGAAAATGGATTCATCACTTACCTGTTGGTCCAGGAGTGGTAGATGGGCTGGTGCTGGTGGTAGGTTTTGTGGTGGTAGTTGTAACAGGGGGAGCACTTGCGACAGTGTAAACGGCTCTGAAACCCTTCGCATTGTGGTTAGAATCACTTTTAAATCTGACCACCATTTCATTACTCCTAGACACCACTGGTTCGGGCACCTTGTTCCCACAAAAGTGACCTAAAATCAGTGAAAATTTATTGGTGTTTAATGCTTGCACCAACCAGGAACAAACATGATAATGAGGGTCAGTGTTGCTGCCTAAAGGTTACTCACCAAGTTTAGGAGCACTGGCACCATCTGGATGACCGTCAAAGACATCTACAAAGTCAGTGCAGAATTCTGGGAACAGGTCAAATTCCATGAAGGTGAGTCGAACCTTCTCTCCATTGGGGACTATTATCTTCCACTGGAAAATAATAACACAAGAGAGTTCATTTATTTTTTTTTTGTACTGCTTATCCTGTTTAGACCAGGGGTAGCTCAGTGTTTAAGTCATTGGACCCACAGACTACTATTGGACCACGATTTTGAAGGTCCCAGGGTCAAACCCCACAACCACAAAGTTGCCACTGTTGGGCCCTTGAGTATGGGCCTTAACCCTCCACTGCGCCAGTGTAAAATGAGATAAAATGCGAGTCACTCTGCATTAGGTTGTCTGCCAAATGCAGTGAATGTAAATGTTTACGGGGGCCTAGTGAGTATCCCAGGGCCTAATTTAGGGCCTATTGGAGTGCACAGGCACACACACACACAAACACACACCAATCATACACTATGGCCAATTCTGAACACCAATCAGCCTACAATGCATGTCTTGCCTTGCACAGTTGGAGGAAATTGAGTGCCCTTTAGAATCCTGTAAAGTACAGGGAGAACATGCAATCTCTACACACACAGACCAGAGGCAAGACTCAAGCTCCCAACCATGGAGGTGCTAACTGCTATGCCAGTGTAATCGGGAAAAAATCTATTCCTCATTTATTTCCTAGAGTTTATCTCTTAGACGCTAAAATAAATAAATAAATAAACACCTAATTTATCTAAGCGAGAATTTCTGTGCATAATAAATGTCTAATATTTATAAGATATGGTCGGCAATTCCAATATTTTCAGTGTATATTTTCCTGAATAAGAAGGATTTTGGACTGTAAATCGAAGTTAGATTAGATTAGATTCAACTTTATTGTCATTGTGCAAAGTACATGTCCAAAGCCAAGGAAATGCAGTAAACATATTAATCACCATCATACCACCATGAACTAAGTACTTGAATTCTTAAATCTGATTGGTCAGATGGTGTCAGAATAGGAACCATCATTCATATGGTGATGATTTTGTAAGAGATTTATTTAACACTATACAGTTAGTACGTGTTGTTGACGGAAAAGTAGTTTGAAAAAGGGTTAGAAGAAAAATATGAACAAATCCAAGTAAAAATTTTTGTTTGGTTTTCCCAATTAATATCCATTGGTGCAGGTGTTTGTTTACATTAAGCGGAAAGCGCATTAGTGGCTTATTTTAAAGTAGATCATAAAGCATAACACCGCGCTCTCAGTTCAGGTATTTTACATGCTCTCCCCTCAGACTTCTGCAGATGTGTTTGTTCTAACGACGCATGTTTTATCTCATATTGGCAATCCACAATAAACATATACTGATCTGTCCATTCATCTTTGAAGGTTCAGTTTTTTAAAGTCTAGTTTCCTTTTTTGTTAAGTAAGGCAAAAATGTGTCATACATTTTTTTATGTGCGTTTCGTGAGGATTTGGGCAGCTTGTAGGAGCATCGCGGCCGTTTCCGTGTCTTCCACACACTCTGTGTATACACGGTAAACTATAATGTTGATTGGCTCTGTTGGGTGACGCATATAGCCACGCCCACCTTAAAGGAAAAACGCTATATTCGTCCAAAAAACATGATCTGGCACAAAACTGCTCACAACGTCACTTCTACTTAACATTTTGATTTCAATCATGGTGCAGGTTTAACTTCAGACAAATACCGAAGGAGTTTTAAAGTTTTATGAAATTCTATCCAGCCAGCGAGTTCCGACCAAGGTACAGACAAAACCTTTCTTTCATTTATACGGTATAGATTATGTATGCAGTCTCTAGTGTCAGCACTTTGTAACACTTTATTTTCCACCGATACAATATCTTTTGGAAAGGTCTGTTTTTTTCACATTGTGATGAAATTGTAAACTTTTTTTTTTTTTTTTGGTAACATGACAAACATATTGTTGGCGAATTGATGTGGAATTAGTGGAATAAAATGTTGGTACACACTGACACAGGAAACTGTGGGCGCCCGAAATATAATTATGTGTGTTTTTGTAGTTTTTTGTTTTTGGACTCAGTTTCCCAGAAGGCACCTTGGTCCGGTGATGAGAGCGCTCACCTGAACCGAAGTGGCTCTTTACAGTAGATCCTTTATAGAAAGCTGTTTGTTCTGGGAAACTGGGTCGAGCATAAATTATGTCAAGTGGGCATTTATTTTGTTTTGTTTAGCTCCAAGTTTGTTGCGTTAATCCCTATGCCAGTGTTGAGCTGAAGAGCCAGTGTTAGAGTTTTTAGTTTGTTTAAGTTCTAAAATCACCTCGCTGTCAACCAAAGAAGTGTGTTTCTATCAGACGTTAGAAAGGCATCAAAGACAGATGAAACCTGTCAATAAATAACAGCGTAAACTCTTGGAAATCTAGCTGTACCTGGAGATGCCATAATCACGTAGCCACTTAAGAATCAAAGCTTTAAATCTTTTAGCTCTGTAGTATAATAGAAAATTAATTCTATAATAGAAAATGATTATCAGTACTACTGAGGAAGCACACGGTGTACAGTACATTGCTTCGAGTTCTGGTCTTTTTTTTATTTCCACTGTTTAAACCTGTTAAAACAGGGAAAATATCAAAAGAGGTTTAACCACAATAAGACACCGTGACCTGTTTTCAATCCAGTTACTGTAACAGTTTACAGAAATGAAAATAAACCGAGGTGTGGAAAGTCGATCAGATACAGCGGTTGAATATGCATGTACAACAAATATCAGTTGCTACCTTGTTTGTAGACGAGGCTGAGTGCTCAAATATAACTAATTTGTCCTCTCCTGTGGCATGTGAAGGCGTTCATTAGTGCCAGTTCATTTGAGTCTGTCATGCTAATCAAAGTTGACAGAATTTTCTTTGACAGCGATGATGGATGTCCTGATCTGATGATGTGACTATGAACTGGAAATGGAATCAGTTAGAAGTCCTCCATTCCCAGTCCCAGATGTAGAATATTATGCAAACAGGGTTCCGTGTTACTTATGTGCCGTACCTGTGGAACTCATTTCTGTTACGCTAGAAATGGAAAATTGTAGACACAAGTCTGTCTGATTTACATCTGAAACACTGGCCTCCCAGGATCTCCTTAAATGACCTAAACATGTGGAAATGGCTTGGAGTGAGGTCAGGACTGGCAATAACTTACAACCGAATTTCTGTAATATAAAAGTGGTGTTGGTGAATGATTGTGTGTTCAGTTCCCAAAGACTGATGCATCTCTTCCGAAAGCTGGTTATAAGGTATTTTTCCATTTTCAAGCATCAGGCGTTCAACTTGCTGAATGTTTACAGGAACAACTCCACCTTGGCTGAGATCGTCATCCACGGACGTACAGCCTTTTTTTAAAAAACGTTCACAATGTTTTACTGTGGCTAAGAGTCGCATCACCGCACTAACAAAAGTCAATTTCAATCCGTTTTACGTCTTCGTTCCTGAGAAATTCCATCATAAATCCCATTGCCCCTTGTAGGAAATGGTTGTGATGGATCTGTCGTTGAGTTTTTATTCTCCTTCTAGAACAGCAGTTTGTTTATTAATAAAAAAAAATTCATACTTTTTATAAAATTTGCAGCTATGTTTAATGTTGTGAAAGCAGGTTCATTCCTGTCATCATTTATGTTAGAAAAATTTAAGAAGCAAAAATGGCGGCGCAGTGGCATAGTGGTTAGCACTGTCACCTCGCACATCCAGGGTCCGGGTTCGATTCCCATCTGTGTGCCTGAAGTGTGCATGTTCTCCTCTCTCTGCTTGGTGGGTTCCCTCCAGGAACTCCAGTATCCTCCAACAGTCCAAAGACATGCAGATTAGGCTAACTGTCACTCCCGAATTGCCCCGTAGTGTGTGAATAAGTGTGTAAAGGTGTCCAGGTTGTACCCCGTCTGGGATACAAACCCGCAACCCAGGATGAAGTGACGTGATATAGACGATGAGTGAGTGAGGAAGCAAAAAATAATGAAAAGAAAAATGAAGGTTAATAATAAAGCGCAAAACACTCCTGTGATCTGTGTTGGAAAATTTTAAAGTTACAGCTTTACCTTTGATTGGTTCAAAGCGCTAACACTGGAGGCTCCTTCCATAAATGTCAGATAAACATCTCTGCAAAGAAAACGTAACCGCTACATATAAACCACTTTACTTTAAAAAAAATAATAAACCGTTTTTTTACGAGTTGTGTCCCCGTCTGTGTAAGTGGTTACTATAGAAACAATACTCTATTAGAATGAGTGCATAAACACCACACATTTTCAGAAAATCTTACTGTAGTGTATGCAATTTATCTAATCAGTGTGTTATGAAATGTAAGCCTGTTTTTGCGCTAGATATTAAACGAGGTAGAGGAATGGTCCAACTCTAAACACTAAGCTGTTTGTAGGAAATGTCCAACCTGTATTGTATTACATCGTCATGATTGTTGTGATGTGTAGTGTATAAACATCATCGAGTGGATTTTTTTTTTTTTTGGAATGATGAGTTTGCATTATTTTATGTCGTACCAGGATGCTCAGCAGATGCTCGGCCTTTGTGTCGAGTGAAAGTGCCGACATGTCCTGCTCAGGGCCATGACAACGGCGATCTGTCTGCATACAACAGACTTCACCTGGGAATTGAACATGCCGCTCAATGATTGCTGGCCCATTACCTTAATCGCTAAACCAATCTGCCTTCCATTTACACTCTCTCTCTCTCTCTCTCTCTCTCTCTCTCTTTCTCTCACTTTCTATCTCTCATACATACACACACAGTGTCTCAGTTTTTTTCCCTCTCTCTCACTCTTCGCTAGCGCGCTCACACACAAGAATTACCATCCAATTATAAACCCAGCGACTGCAATACCGATTCAGATAATCCTGCTTTGTATGCGCCCTTATGCTCCCATGCATCCGTCTGTTGTGCTGCAGCTTGACAGACTGACTGCAGATTAGCCAACGTGGGCTCTTTGCCCGGCCAGATGGAGCCATGGAGCAGCAAAGAGGCTCCTAAGGATCCAAACTCCATAATCAAACAAGCTCGCGTCACAGTCGCCTCAAAGGCACGGGGTTTATTTAATTCATTTAATTTAATTTATTTAAAATATTAATTTATTTATTTATTGCTTGAGGAAATGTGACTGAAATAGCTAATTACTTCCACACTTCACTGTCAAATTTGACAATACCAGTATTACCAGTACAAAAAAAACAACAAAAAAAAAACGGCACGGTCCTACAGAGGCGCCAGAACATTCTGAGGAGCCAGGATCTCTTAAATAAGGACTACAGACCGTCAGAAGGATGGATTTCATATAGGCGGTGCCAGTGATTGTTGTCCGAAATAAACGACCAAACCTGCACAATACAACACTTTAGCATTTAGCAACAAGCGGTTAAACTAGCAAACTCTTGTGTGCATCTATTTTACTTACTGTACATCACACCACACTATAACAGGAACTTTGTCTAGTCACCAGTTATAATCAAGCCTTGCTAAGATAAGATAAGACAAGATATAAGACAAGATATAAGACAAGATAAGATAAGATAAGATAAGATAAGATAAGATAAGATAGGAAAACTGTATTAATCCCTGAGGAAATTCTTAAAACAATAATGAAATATAACTTTTTTTAAAGTTGCATTGTCGCACCACCCGATCAAGCCTAATGTTTAATGGAAAAGCAATACAAAAATAAATAAGAAAAAACTATAAAAAAAAAAAAAAGACACAATGACGCGGAGCAACACTGGCAGGCAGCCGCCTGAGGCAACGCTGGAAGTGATACCCGATCTTAGTCCTGATTTTTACATCTTGCTTTAGCAGTTTCTAGTCTACGCTGTTTGCTAATCGCCTGTATCACTGTCCTTTTTTAAAGGCATTTTGAAATAGTCATCCACTCTCTTATCACCACTGGCCTCGATAATTGTAATGTTTTGTATTTTATGGTTTCTCAGGCAGCATTACATCGACTACAGCTGGTCAAAAATTCTGCTGCTCGGCTCCTCTACCTCTACACGTAAAAAAGAGAACAGATCTCTCCAGTCATTGCTTACCTTCATTGACTTCCAGTACAGTTCACTTGAAAATTTTTTTTATTATGGGTAAATGTTTACATGGCCTTGCCCCGCCCTACCTCTCAGACCCGCTTCTCAGATCATCAGATAAACTACTCCTGACTTTTCTCAAAACCAAATGCAAGCTCAGGCTTTCTCTATGGCTGCACCCAAATTGTGGAATGATCTACCATTCAGGAGGTCACATCACTGAGGTTGTTCAAATCATGTTGGAGTTGGTGTTTGATTGAGATGTTGATTTTCTAGATGTTTGGATTAGTGAGCACTTTGGGAAGTTTTTTGTTGTAAAAGTGCTTTACATATAAAGTTGAAATTGAAGAAGTTTTATTTACATTTGATCTTCTACGAGCACTTCCTTCAGCTCAGCCGTTTTGTCCTGTATTTGACCGCTCTCCTGAAAGGCAAGGATCCAGGGTCCAGTAGGAGAGCACTTTCTCACTCTCAAACAAGGAAACCAAACAAAATCTCAAAATGGCCAGATCTGACTCTATGAGCTAATTAACCTGACCAGTCACCTTGATACCATGCTTAGAGATCGACAGCTTACTCAAACCAGCCTCCTTCCCAAAGGATTCCCAGTTCCCGTTCCCGTTTCAAAGCGTCCTACAAAGCTTCCAAGCTCCTCAAAATGGGTGTGAGTGAGTACCAGCATGAACACTGCTAGGGATAGCTCAGTGGTTAAGGCATTGGACTACGGTTCGGAAGATCCCAGATTCAAACCGCATAAGCAAGGCCCTTAACCTTAAACTGCTCAGATGTAATGTATAATGAGATAAAAAAAAAACGTAAGTCGCTCTGGATAAGAGCGTCTGCCAAATGCCTAAATGTAAACATCAAGATTAAGAGGCACAGTGAGCCACGACCACTTTATTTCTCCCACTTGATGCTGCTTGTACAGATTTATTTTGTTATATCATTGGTCATATCTGGTGTCATTGGGAACTTCGTTGACTTCATTAGGCCAAGAAACCCCACCTGGCACTGCTTAAGGTGCAACACCCACTTACAGCACTGGTTAGTTGACCCTTCCGAGGAACCTCACCAAGTCAGCAGTCTCAATCTGTAGAGCATCTCCTTCCTGTTCAGTGTCACCACAGAGTTCGCTGTAGTCATGGTGCCACAAATGTATGTAACAATAGATACTAAAAAAAACAAGTTTACTGTCTGTCACTGTCTGTCACTGTCTGCAAGTTCCCACTGTCACAGTGACATCTGCAATCATCTAAAAGCCTTGAGTCTCTTCTGGAACTCTTAATACAAGTTGCATGGTGCACCCTGGATGGGGAGCCAAACCAGTGCAGGGAACACTATATGAACCAAGTGGATTAAAGTAAAGTATTACTGAAAGAAGTGAATTATTACTCTGGGTTCCTCCCACAGTCCAAAGACATGCAGATTACTGTAGGTGAGCTGGCGGTGCCAAATTGCCCGTAGTGTGTAAATGAGCGTGTGAATGTTGACCGGCGGTCCTCCAGTACCACTTCGTAAAAATGGGAATAAATATACTGGGGAAAGAAGTTAAAAAAAGTTGGACTACAGAAGTTCCTAGATGGATAGATGGATGTATGAAGAGAGTAATTACATACATTTTAAATATTAAAATTAATTTATTAACATTTGAAACTGAAACATAAATATTTAAATTTAGATTTTTCTTAAAATCACTGTTTAAATGTTTTATTTAATTATATTTTTCATGATTTCCCTATTTTAAGATTTATTAATTTCTCTTTTCTTTTTTTATTTATTGATGTATTTATTTCATGATTTATTCCTTCCTCTAGTCAGACCTACAGTAGTACCATAAAATAATTAAATCTTTCAGAGTCACCCCTTAAACTCAGTGGGTGGGCTCTAATGCTGATCTACTCAAGTCGAGTGCTTTGGACCGCTAGCTACAAATCAGCTAACAACAGCCTCGCGCTGTAAATCTTTCAATGATTTGTAAAAAAAATATATATATATCAGATTACCAGTGGTCTAAACTAAATACAATAGGAATAAAACAAATAAATCAAACTTACAACAACAAAAAAACAAAGTGCGATGGCATGTTATGTGTGTGTTATCAGTTACTACAGGGTATTTTACACTATAAAAATAAGCGTGGTCCTTTGTGGGTTGTGCCGTGGCGTTCTATGTAAGGGATCCATGTTCAGTCCGGAGTCTGTCTAATGTATGCACTGCAAAATGTCACACCTTAGCAAGTGGAAATATCTCAAACGTAGTCAGATGTATCTAAAAAATATAATTCCTTAATATTCGATTACATCAAGCAAAAAATAAGATTAAGACTATATTTCTAGATACATTTAATTATGTGGGGTGTCAATCAAAAATCCCGGTTTGACATGAACACCCCTCTTACTTTTAAAATGTCCTTCTTTTGCTCTGTTGGCAGATCCTTTTGCTAGTTTAAGCATTTATACTGTAAAAGAAGCAAACAAGACATTTACTCATAAAAAGTTTTATAATGTTTGTCTTTTAAGTTGCATAAGACAAACTACAGCATCCCCTGCTGAACAATCCCACCTCGCATGTCACCTCGCTCAAACCCATGACCTGTTCAAACCCAGTTGGCACAAGCAAAGGCGTATCGATGTGCACCAATGCGTGGACAGACGTGCTTACATTGGGTTCAAATAAAAGTACTGTATATAAATATATAAATGATATACCATATCATTCTACTTTTATTGAATTATTCATTGACAAAGTCATGTGTTCAATATTGTCACATTTACATGCACTAAACTTGGCTGCTATAAAGCTGCTGTAACAGAAAATGAATCAATACTCTTCTATCCAAAAGTAAGCAAAAGTAAAGGAGTAAAACCCTAAAGGTCCCTGGTGAGGGTGTTGGGTTCCTGCACATTAACGAAACGTTTATGCCGAGATCAATGTTGAAGACACAAAAAGAAGAAAACAGAGATGGAAATGGATTTTTTTGCATACCTGGTACAAAACATTGTTCACATAGTTCCTTTCTGAGAAGCCTGGGGTCATCAGCTCCCCGTAATCACCATGTAAAACACCACCAGCGCCAACGAAATCTAGGCAAGGAAGAGAGCGGCTCAGAAAATGGGTCAGCTGGATAACGCCCTGGAGATATCCAGCACTACAGTATGTGGACTCATGCCATGAGATCCTGACACACTTCTAGAGCTGTAGTTCCACACATACACACCCTCAAAACCCTCCTGATGATATGATCTACTTCTGATTCTCTTTCTCAGTGGCGGCCGGTCAATAAGGGGCGCAGGGGCACCACCTTCTTAAAGTTAGGAAGAGAAGAATGCTACAGTACTTTAACATGTAATTATTTAACATAATAATTATTTATTTTAATAATGAAATAAAGTCAGTATTTCTTAATATGATTTATTTACGATAAAAAAATCTAAACTGTATTACGTTCATTTGTGTTCGTGTACGCGGGGCGCCGGAAAACCAAGTGTCTATGTACAGTAGGCACGTAAATTTTTGAAAAGCATGTGATTTGAGGCTGGGCTCTAATTGGATTTTTTTTAATCATCCTTGGGGCGGAGCACTGTGCGCCCCGAACCCTCCCACTTTTGTTCTTAGCGAATCAATATTGTTTTTAAATATTTGGGCTCATCTGATCGGACCATTCTCAACGAGTCTTATTAACGCTCAGCAGAATGTTGGTTAATGTATTGAATAGTGATTGACGAGGAAGCAGATAAATATGAGAGAAAATTCTGTAATTTCTTTGGTAAAATACCCCTTCAGAAGGACGAAGAAAAAAAAAAACAGTTACAGCTTAGTTAGTTAGTAGACCAGATCGACCTGATCTACTAATTAAGCAGCAATCAAGTGATCGCGGCCGAGCTTACACTCAGTGCTTTTCCAGCACTTCTTATGGATATTTACAGACGATTATTAAAAGTTCAATTTTAATTTTGTTTGCGCTTCCCCCAAAAAAATTTTGCACCAGCCGCCACTGTTCCTTCTGCTGTTGGTTCCATTTAATTACCCTTAAAGTTTCCATTCGTCAAAACCAGACTTACCAGTACTGTAGTGGATTTCATCTGGACACTGTAAATTTTATATACTGTTCATATACAGATGTTCTCATCATAAAGACCATCCTGAACTCATTTCTTACCCTCCGTTACACCTCATACTGTAATGGTTTAGAATCCTTCCTCCTCCTTCTTCTTCCCCACTCTGGTATCTTCATTAGAAATCATAATAACTATTGAGAATATCTTTTTTAAGCGCCGTCGGCCAAAAAATGGTATCGGTGTTAAAAAGTCTCTCACCTACTGTAGGTGGAAAGTGATTTTTTTTTTTTCAAATAGGATCATATAACTCTGTTTTTCATAATACTTAATGCTTCTTATCTCCTGATCCATGCTTAATTTTTTATCCGATACAAAAGATACACATTTGCTAAATACAATTTCATGATATTTGATGTTTTAGTGTCTGTAACTTTTTAAAAGTCAAATATTTCAAGGATCTTAACTGTCATTTAGATAAAACTTGTCCAATTTAGATTTTACATAGAAAGACATAAACCTGAAAAAGTGTATTATTTAAAAACGCATTTATGTTAAGATATTGCAACACAAATTTGACATGGTTACGGACACTACAGATTTGTGCTATTTTTTGCTTACTATGTCAGCAACATTTAAAAAAAAACTTTTTTTTGCTTCTAGAAGCTTACACCAATTTTAATATCAATACTCATGAAGAAATGTGAATAATTAGAAGTGAGACAGTACAACACTGAAAACTGTCCATTTTTGGGTCTCATATAAAATCATCTCTCAAAAACGTCTATAGTTATCAAATTAAAATTTTTAGGGAAGCGAGATCAGTCACTTTCATGTTGCATGAACTTCAGTAGTAGCTTCTTTGTCCGCACACATTTTCTTGTATTATATGTATGACGTAAAAAAAATAAAGAAATAAATAAATCAGCACCAATACTGTGTTTTGGCCATGTACAAATAAATATAAATGGAGTTGAGTTAATATGAATCTCATGTCCCTGTTGCATCGCTGATGCAGCTGTTGGTTTTCTAGGTCAAATGCACAGAGGCGCACATCACCCTCCCTCAATCCTAATGCTGAACAGAGTACAGTTATTTAATTCTTATTACAACTCTGACATAAAATCGTTCTAAATGCAATCAGGTAAAGCTGATATGTTTATAATGACTCCAGTCCTGGGGACGTAATGAGGTCTTCAGGACGGCACTATGAGTCTGGCCATCATGGACCCTACTGTAGATACCACATCGTTCCTTTTAACCTCTGTAGATTATTTTGTATATGTTTTTATTTAATTTCATCTACCTGTTTTATACCTGATAAATTCAATACATTGAGATATGACAATATATCTAAATATTTGTCTTTTCATTAAATAAGTTTGTGATTCAAAAATGTAAATATTACATAGTATTAGTCATGCTAATAGTTACCGGTGACTTTATCAGGGTCCACAGCACGATACACAGCTTTGAATCCTCTCTCTGTGTATTTATCGTTTGTATCGAAGTGCACCTTTAAACTGCTTCCCAGTGACATAATCGCCTTGGGGCTGGAATAACCACAGTATGTTCCTGGGAAAAAAAATAATAATGAAAACAATTAAAGCATGAGGGGCGTTCAAGTCAAACCAGGACATGTGATTGTGCAGAATAACAGAACAAAGAGTCGAAACTCTATATAATCCCCTGATACACTGATGCACTTATCCCAGTGTTTTACTCGTGCTTGGACACCATCAAGGTAAGAAGTTTTCTCAGTACGCCGGAGACGTGATCGGAATGCCTGTCTGATTGACATCTGAAACGCTGGCCTCCCAGGAACCCCTTTACATGTGTAAATGTCTTGGAGCAACCTCTTATAATAACAAAGGCAGATTAGTGGTTGAGCATATAAACATGGTCCATATTATAAAAATAGTACATCAAATCTACTTGAAGAAATAAAGAAACATTCCGTATGGATACGTTAATAAGATTTGTTTCTTTGAATTGCAGTTTTTTTGTTTTTTTTGTGAAAAGACCAAGAAATATCATGTTAAGAGACCTGGAAGGGGAAAAAACAGCCACAAAAGAAGAAAACTATCAGGGATCTTGGACTGTGACTCATTCAACAATTTAATATGATCCACCGCAATAGCGGTAAAATAAAATCCCATTGCAGCAAATCCGAAGGTTTGGTTGAGATGACTCAGTCCTCCTCAGGATGCAGGGGACGGCACGACTCCAGTTTAGTTTGGATGGATGTTTTAATGTGGAACATTCCATCTGACCCAGAATCCCAAGTGGTTTGTGGTGGGGGGACTAATTTCAGGCATGACATCAAAGCACGATTTCTTAGCCTCAGAGTCGGGAGGACTGCAGCTACAGGGGGGTGGGGGATGTGTGTGTATGTGTGTGTGTGTGTGAGAGAGAGAGTATGTGTGTGTGTGTGTGTGTGTGTGTGTGTGTGTGTGTGTGTGTGTGTGTGTGTGTGTTTTGGTTTGAGGAGCACTTAAATTGGTCAGAGACTGAGATCGATATTTTATACGTTATCAGTATCCAGAATTTTTCGCAGCATGTCTCTATTTTGAGAAACATCTGCAGCTGCTGTTGCCAGTGAGAGATAAATAGCTTGTATAATGTTTTCTTTTCTAAAATGACTCTAAAATGGAAAGCATGGTATCACTGTCCTACTGTATGTACGTAGATATGCTGCATACTGTAAGCACCACATACTAAGATACAGAACGCAACCCCGATTGGATCTGATGAATGATAATCATCTAGGAGGAATAAGTGAGTGTATTGCGGTGGGGGAAGATATTTCAATCCTGAGTTTCGTACTCAAAATTATAAAAAGAGGGCGTATAAATACTGTATGTGGCAGCCTTGGAAGCACTTTCACGTCAGGGATATTGACATTTCCTACTACATTTCTACCGCTCTTTCCTACAGGGTCCCGGTGGGTCTGGAGCCTATCCCTTGTACAGGGGGCCAATCTCAATCGCAGGGTACACACTATGGAGAATTTGGGAGCACCAATTAGTCTAATCGGCATGACTTTGGACTGTGGGAGGAAACCGGAGTCCAAGGTGGAAACCCACCAAGCATGGGGAGAACATGCAAACTCCACACACACACACACACACACACACACAGACCCCGATGCCGGAATCATGTAACAGCTTGATGGTGCTGGGTCTTAAACCAGCAACATTCCAATTAGTAACCCAGAGCCTTAACTGTTTGAGTATATACAGAGGTTAAATTAAAGTTTATGGTTTCATCATCATTGTTAAACTTCTCATTGTATTTAGTTAGCATTTGTAATATTTTTAATGTTAAATCGCTGTTTCCCTACAGCGTAAATTATGGATTTTTTTCTATTCTATTTTTTTTTTTTTTAAGATTGACTCAGACCATAAATGGTTCTCAAAATTTAAATAACACAAATAAGAATGTGTTAAAATAAAGAGAAAAAAATGAAATAAAGTCACTATAGCAAAAGCAACGTGTTTTATAAACACTGAAAAATAACTGAACACAGACAGGGCTGATCCTGTGGATGCTAATGAATATTAATGAGTACGCAAATCCAATGGTCACATGACAAAAGTGTAGCAACTTGCTCATTCGCTCATTCCTTCTGTTTCCTCTTCCAAATTTCAAATTTCAATATAAAATCTAATTGTTGATCTAAAGTAGTCTTTTAGCAGATTCCGTACAAAGCTTGCCCCCTTTTTTTTTTTTTTTCGAGTTGGCTATGTCTCCGCCATGATGGTTCCTTTGAAGAAAATTATAATGAGGTCATGTGTTCTCAGTGCCATGGAAAGGGGGGTTGGGCCTGATTAGCATAATAAAAGTACAGGCTACACAAAACAACGGTATCACTCATCATTTTTATCGATAATCTTCTTATTTACTTTAATCACACTGGTTTTATCATACACGCTAAGCGGCTAAATACTGTACACCGCTACCTCGATCACTCGTCTTGACAGCACAGATAGCAGAATGATGTTTAAACAGAAAAGTAGGGAGAAAAACACTGTAATGTTTAATACTAGAATGTAAACTCCATTGATATTCTGTTTAAATAATGTTTCTGTTTTATTAAATGATAGTTCAACATTAAATCGAACATTAAACATCTGATATAATAGCTGTAAATATCGCCATTTTATAAATCTGTCAGTACACTGTCCTCAAGAGTGTTGTAAAGCACAGCTGGAGCAGGAATATCCAATAAGTGAACTTCCTCAACACAACACCATTATCTGGTCTCTCGTGGTGTGTTCAGTAAAATCAGTGGGGGGGGGATTTATCTAGCGATTCATCGTTATGTGGCAGGCAGGAATCCCAGACAAAATGCTTTGATTGTGGATCACATGACCACAAGAGCCCTATCATCAGAATCAACTTTTTTTAAGCTGTAACTAATCTTAAAATCTGCATCTGAATCAATCTAACAAGCTGCTGTCCTCATCAGAAGCCATTCACCTTCAGCGCCACAGAAGCGTAATAACGAAACGCTTCAGACTTTAGAAAACAGGTCCAATTGGGTGAAAAAGTGCTAAAATTCCCATCTATAATTCATTATTTAAGTTACAGTTTGACAAATATGAACGAATCTATATCAAGATTTCTTGAGTGACAGTGTTCATTGTTTTGGATAAAAATAAATAAATAAATAAATAAATAAATAAATAAAGAAAGAAAGAAAGAAAGAAAGAAAGAAAGAAAGAAAGAAAGAAAAAAAGAGGCAAAACAAAAGAAAAAAAAAAAAACCCTAAATATTACATGGTTATGCCTTTCCCCATACTGAAGTGATGGAAAAGTTATCGATAAAAACAAGATTTAAAGCTGTGTAATAAACTCTGTATATACACTGTACTGCCAAACTTGCACATCAACTTGAGTAACATCCAATTTTTTTTTTCTTCGTTTTCTCGCCCACTTATTTTGAGTCGTACCCAATTCCCACCCATTATTTGTGCATTTTCCTATCAAGACTTCCACTACCAGTCAGGGAGGGCCAAGGACTCTCACGTGTTTTCTCCGAACAACAGACGTCTGTGATTGGCTGTAGAGCCGTGATTGACATCAGAGTGCAAAGTTCCTCTCATCCCTCCCCTCTGAGAGAGCTCGGCCAATCAGCTCTCTCCAGGCCTCCGGCTGCGTGAGGCTGAGGCATCACCCGGGAATCAAACTAGATCCAATTCTTAATTCATAGGGTATAATATGATGTTGGCCCCGCCCCCTTCGCAGCTATAACAGCTTCAACTCTTCTGTGAAGGTTTTCCACAAGGTTTAGAAGTGTGTTTATGGGAATTTCTGACCGTTCTTCCAGAAGCGCATTTGTGAGATCAGACACTGATATTGGACAAGAAAGCCTGGCACACAGTCTCCGCTCTAATTCATCCCAAAGGTGTTCCTTCCACGCTCATCCATCTCCACGCCGTCTCTAAACTGTTCCCACAAAATTAAAAGCATGAAATTGTCCAAAATGTCTTGGTATGCTGAAGCATTTAGAGTTCCTTTTATGGGACAAGGGGGCCGAGCCCAATTCCAGACCCGTTCCAACATGACAAAGCAAGGTCCATAGGGACATGGATGAGTGAGTTTGGTGTGGAAGAGTCTGAAGCTCTTATTGCCGCAAAGGGGGCGGGGCCAACATCATATTAAACCCTATGGATTAAGAATGGGATGTTACTCAAGTTCATATGCACATGAAGACCGGCGAGCAAATACTTTTGGCAATATAGTGTATAATGATGCTGCACTAGTGTGAAGGTGTGGATTTGTATTTGAATAAAACTCAATCTTAATCCTGAGCTGTAATCCTCAAAGTTAATTTCGTCTGCAAAAATAAGCTGGAGACTGTGTTCAAGGACTCTCACTGCCTAAAAACACTGCTTTTCCCTGGAAGAGCAAAGACTGATGCACACTTAATCCTTCGCTCAGCACAGAGCAGCATGTGTAAAAGCCAAGCCTTGAGATGATCGATACCTGCGGGCGGGTGTCCCCCAGCCTACTGATTTTCTTTCACTCTATATCTTCACTACTGGAAAAAAAAAAAAGCTTTTACTTGACTACACTCCTGCCTAAGAACATCACAGCCTAAAATAAGAACTTAAGGATATTGTAGGATTCTCACCGATGATCCCCAACTCATCCTGGAGTGTGAGGGCGTCTGAACTGCATGAGTCTGAATCCTCCAGAGAGAAGTCTTTTAACCACAAAAAGATCACCTGGGGATAGAAAGACAAGCAGGATGGTTCTTCAGCTAGTTTAATTAAACAGACGACGGATGGGGGTTGAGTTCCCATTCTCTCTCTGTCTGTATATGAACCTTTTTCCATATTTCTGCTTAAAAATTAGGCTCAGACTCTTTTTTTTAACGCTCACACAAAAATACAGTAATGATGCCTTTTTACTGAGCCGTGATAAGCTGGAAAGAGATGCTTTAAAGGCTAATTCAAGGTCATGCCTCTGAATAGTCTCCGTCAGACAATTCTATAATTTCATTGATACTAAACATTAAAGAGGTCATTTAATGCACATTCCCACTTTATTCCATTTGATTGAAATGACTAAAACATTTTATCTACCTACCTGTACATACAAATATTGGCCTTTGTACAGAAAAATGTACACATGCATTTTGGATCTGATCGTATGACAATGTAGTATAGATTTATGGAGGAAGAATATTATTGTTCTATTGATTTAGTACAACTATTAGACATGTACGATATTGCAGATAGACTATATAGTACAGACACTAGCTGTGCCTGCAACTTTGTTCATGTGGAATTTAATTGCACACTCATCATAAGCGCATTTAAAAAAATGTACAAAATTCAAATCTGTTGAATTTTGAAATAAACAAAAATTTATACTTTAAGGTACAATGAGGTACTTAATAAACGCAATTTCACACTCATAGGCATGTGTTTAAAAAATGTACAGCGCCATCTGTTGAATTTTGAGATTTTTTTTTAAGGTTGTCCTTTTATGATATAAAATTTTTTAATATTTTTTTTTATTTTGCATATTTTCTCTTCTCGTGGACCGATTGTGATAAAACAAAACCGATATTTTACTTTAAGCTCGGCCAAATACGCCTTTGAAAACTAATTAATTTAAAATTAAAATTCATTCAGTATTTTTACGCGATGCATGCACAAAGAAACAGAAAAAAGGGGCAAAAATTCCAAAAAACATCTTGATGTATTCTATTACTCACGTTACATTCCACTAAACTAATTTTTCACAAATATCTTTAATGTACAAACATGCCAACTTTACAGTTTTATTATGGGACACTATAGATATTTTCTAAAATTTTATACATATTTCCATAAAATTCTTTTGAAGATTTTGTAAAATCTGCTTTGCGACAATGCCCATTGTATAAAGCACTTTAGAAACAAAATTTAATCGAATTTAATTGTTGAATGTCAATATCGTTGAATATTGTTGAATTGTCGAATTTAATATTATGTACTGTGATCAAAACGTAACCTGTAAAAACATCTGGTTTAAGTGACTCGGCTAGGTCAGTGCTGGACATCTGGATAATGTTGCCACTGGATTTTCTATCACCACTGGCTTACAAACGAGTCCAAGTTTCCCATTTCGTTCACATTGTACCTCAAAGTAGCACAACCCTATCAAATACCCTTGGAAGGAGCGCTCCATCTGCTCCACTGCTTGAGGAGTTATGGGCCCCTTGGGAAGGTACACATGCTTATACAGTACCATTCCCCATTTTCTTGTGGCATCAATACGCTTTGTTGACATCGGGACTGTGCTTTACGCGACTATAATTAAGGTCGATAAACTTTGTGAAAGTCCAACGATTATGCTCGACAAAAATAAATGGTTTTGGGGCATTTTAAGCTCAAAGGCAAACGCAATATAATAATAATAATAATAAAGTTTGTCTATAAATGAAACTTGCTTAGTTGATGAGATACTTGATGCTTATGAATAGTGGGCGGGGTCAGAGGGAAGGGGGTGATTTCCTGAATCTGCGTACCCCTGTGCGTGATGAAAATTCTTGTATTGTGTGTTGTAGTGAAGAATTAAATACAGTGCAGAAAGATAGAGAACCAGAAGAGCAGAGTAATGCAAGTTTCCCTGACAGTCCCCCTGCTGAGTCTGTGTGAGCACAATTGAGGGTTTTTTTTTTCTGTTGACGTTGAAATATTCTATTTATTTCAGCATTCTGTCTCTCTCTTTCTCTGTCTCTCCCTCTCTCTTTTTTTTCATGTCTGGATCCGGAGTCTCTTCATGCCGACTATGGTGTCACAACCCCTTAGTATCCTATCACAGGTACTTTCTTGCTTGCAAGAATCCAAAACACAACAGATGCAGCAGGAAAAAAAATTGTCAATTACTTGATGTCTTAATTTTGTATATCCAGCGTGCTGGATTGCAAAAAGTAAAAAAATTAATCCTAACTTATTGATCTGTGAGAGATCCCTTAGGCTTTACTATCGACCCTGTAGTGTAGCCCTTTCTCTCTGTGATTCAACCAGAACTTCTTCTATCAGGACCTCCTCTTCCAACACATCATCTCCTGTCTGCTGCTGATAGCCTCTAAAATCTGGATTTTAATACGTTCGCTTTTACTTGACCTCCTTGACCTGTTTTAGTCTCCAGACTCCAGACTGAGATTTCTCACCTTTTTGCTGTCCACAGTGATGGTCCAACTGCAGCTCTTGCCATTGTCGTAGCGGCTGGGGTAATTTACGCTGCTGAACTCTCCTGTCTCGCCGATCAGCTCTGCCGGATTCCCACATCCTGAATCCTTCGCTACTCCTGTACACAGTTGATCAGAAAACACACACTCACACACATGTCAAGGACCATGTGTGACCTAATTCCACTGATTCCATTAGAGGGTGATGTCAATCATAAATATGAATTATCATTTTTTTCTCACTATAACAGTTGATTTGGAACACATCTGATTCCAGCCCCACGTTGCAGTTATAATTTACTTTAACGGCAGATACCCTTATCCAGAACGACTAACATTTTTATCTCATTATACATCTGAGGGTTGAGGGCCTTGCTCAAGGGCCCAACAGTGGCAAGGTGGTTCAGGACGCTCAAGTTCTTCAACTCCAACCTTGGAAGACCTTCATGACCTTATGGGATTTGTTTTTTGTACATAAATACATACATATAAGCAAGAGCATAGAAAATTATTCTGTTGTGAAACTTCGTGGCAACAGTTTGGGGAAGAACCACCTACTTTATTGGTGTGATGATCAGGTGTTTACAAACCTTTGGCTATACAGTGCATACAATGTGCAAAATGATATCAGTTTGCATAAACCCACTGGCTTTTTTTTTTTTTTTTTATTTTATAAGGACGTAAATAAACGCAGCTTTAGCGTTCATATTCTGCATCCTCAAAGCATTGCGGAGTCCAAAAGTACCGGCACAGCGACATTTTCTCTTTATATTCTGTTCCATTATCCTCTTATAGTATTAATAAACCACAGGAATGATAAGTGTCTTGTTCCCATTAAACATTCTGCATTTTGAGCTTGTACCACCTGAGGCTAAGCCGTATGAAACTCAATACAGCTGCAAGACGGGAGAAAACATTTCAGCAGTTTTTATTTTTTTCTAACTATTCATTTTGATTGAAAGGAGAACCAACAGCATCACAGAATAGATGCTGAATCTCAGAATGCCTTTTCATTTAGTCTGGCTTTTTATATATTTTTTTAAGTTTGCAGTTTGTTAAGAAGCATTGTATTGTATATAAAATGTACAAAATTTTGCAGACAGATGGTCTGGTGAAGATTGTCCTGTTTTGCTGAGAGCTCTACTTTAAACTTCATATCGTCGTATTTGTGATTCATGTCAGACAGTAAATTATACTTTAAAAATGTGCACTCCTTTGCTCTCTTGTGCAAATAACATTAGATTATTTCTCAATGCAAATGTATTTAACACTAATGATTGTATTGGACTACGGTTCGAAAGATCCCAGGTTCAAACCCCACAACCACCAAGTTGCCACTGTTGGGCCCTTGAGCGCGGCCCTTAACCCTCAACTGCTCAGATGTGTAATGAGATAAAAATGTAAGTCGCTCTGGATAAGAGCATCTGTCAAATGACCAAATGTAAATAAAGTAGGATGCGACATTTGTCTATACTTATTGATATACTCCTCCTAGGGGATTTATACGATTGCCCCCCCAACAGAGTGTTTGTGATACCTAGACACTAAGGATGCAAAATTGCGAAGGGATTTTTCATATCTCAAATGCTTCGGTCATGACGATGCCTTAAACTTATGCAGAAAAGTGAGTAATAACTTGTTGAGTGACATCACATAGAGTGACATCATAGTGTCATGCTTTTTTTCCAGCATCCTGGGCTTTTTGGTGGTCTTAACATTACACCCTATTCTAAAATGATGTCATAATGGTATTGGTGTTTCCCCTTTAATTTAATGCGCCCGCTGTCTTTCTAGTGCGCCTGGGTGGTAATGGCACGGGTGCTTGGGCCCGATCATCGCTACTTGCTACAGTATATTTTTATATTTGGTTCTTCTTGATGATTCATTTATTTTGTGCTCTTTTTTCAAGTGTTCTATCCACGTTTCACATGTGATTCTTCTACATGATTCATCAATGACAATTACACTCACACAGGGTCATGGAGGGCCTGGAGCCCATGCCAGGAGCAACTACGGGCAATTTGTTAATGCCAAAATCTGCATGTCTTTGGACCGTGGGAGGAAACTGAAGTCCCCGGAGGAAACCCACTGAGCAAATTTTACCACTACTGGAATGATGTCTCACAAAAAGTCTAAAACTCTAAAAATGATCGTATTTGTAATAAATACATTATTAATAAATAAATATCTTTATTTTTTATAGAAACAACAGGAAACAATCAGAAAATATGATTATGTGTATCTGTGCATTTTGTTTTCCCTTTGTGACCCATTTGGTTCTTTTTTTTGCATAGTCACATTTGTGTAGTTGGTAAAAATTAAATAAAGTAAAATTAATCCTATTGCCCTGGTGCTGAAGAAAAGGATACATCACTCTATACTGTACAATCCTGAGCCCTATATATGTTTATCTAAAAAAAATTATAATCTAAACAAATAAAATGCTCAGGGTTTTAAGAGCTACATGATTTTTACATGTGATACTTTACAAGATTAATTCTTTTTCACATGTGATTTGTTTATTTCATGATATGAAATACTGTATCTGACTTATTCTTCTATATGATTCAGTCATTTTCAAGTGATTCCTTTCCACCTGATTTATTCATTTTTACATCTGATTCATCCACTAAGTTCATATTCATCTGTAGTGGATGTAGGTTTTATGTCTAAGAATAATTTTCACTTGATCACATGTTGTTCACGTGTGTTTACTTCAGTTCCACTGTATTTAATTGTGTTTATATAACGTTTTACCAATGGTCATTGTCACAAAGCAACTTTACAGAATCAGAGAAAATGAGGGAAGTGTGTATGAAGATATTTGCCTTCAGTTCATATGTGTAGTTTCAGGTCATGATATGATGAGTTGCTTAGAAAATCCTGTTTCTTACATTCCAAAATGACCTGCAGCACATTTAGAAGATAGAACTTAAATTAAATTCATCGTGTAATGATGAGACGCCGTATCATCCAAGCGAATATCCTGCAGTGCCGGCAAGGTTGTAATTGTACACGGAAGAGATAATACATGACTCTCATATCAGACTCCTTTTCAATTGTCTCCTAATTGTTCATTCTCAAAGGCCCAGAGTACTGAAAAGAAGAAAGTGTTGTTCTTCTAAAACTTCACCATGAAAATGTCAATGTTATCGAAATGAAGGAATAAATAAATAAATAAACTATTGCTTTGTTCTTGCTGGAGCAGACTAACCTACATGGTGATGTTTCCCAGGTACATCTGTGTGTGTGTGTGTGTGTGTGTGTGTGTGTGTGTGTGTGTGTGTGTGTGTCAGTCTGTCTGAGCCGTAGCCAGCAGCCGAACACATCATCAGCGAAACATCTCTAGACCTCTGTAAAATGACTGGTCTGTCCCGCACGTGATGGATATATCGTACGTTCCTGAATGTTCTCCCTGCATCTCACCCTTCAGAAGTGTGAAGCGATGCTTTGTTTTCTCACAAGATAAATGTTCTTGCGACACTGAAGTGATAATAAGTGTGCGGCAGAGCTGAAAAGAATTACATTGATTCATGACAAAAGCTCTCTGCAATACAGTATTTACGGAGGCATCAGTACCGTTTATTTTCAGACCAGCTTTGAGTACAAGTTCAGGTTTTTGGTATTTGACAATAGTGGAAGGAGTAACCTACAGTACAGTACAGTGCGTAGTATGAATCCGGTGTACCACTGAGTATTTTATTCAGTGCTGTTTTTGCTCAAACTCCAAGATCTAAAGATGTTATGGGATTTAAACAGTAGGTTTAATAGAGACTGAGCTTTGAGCACAGTATGGCATGGATTCCACATCGACTCACGTGTGTGTGGAGCCTGACGCAATGAAGCATTCTTATCTAAGTGCCTGCAGAGCTGATGTGCTCTTATTTTACATTGTGTTTATGACACCTATTCCCATTTTAATAACCACACTTACTGATAGTGTTTTTGCGCTCTCAGCGGAACTCCCCTTCCCATCTAAATGATCTATTTGTCAGATTACTTGCATAGGAAGAAAATGCTGTAGGCCTTTCTTTTGATATATAGTTTTAATTGCTTTAAATGATTAGCTTTTTTCTATTATTATTATGCATAATAATGGTGGTGGTGGCACGGTGGCTTAATGGTTAGCACTGTCGCCTTCTACCACCAGGGTCCGCGTTCGATTCCTGCCTGGTGGTCTGTCTGTCTGTCTGTGTGTGTGTGTGGAGTGTGTATGTTTTCCCCATGCTTGGTGGGTTTCCTCTCACGGTCCAAAGATATGCAGATTAGGCTGATGGGCGTTTCTTAATTGCCCGTAGTGTGTAAAAATTGACTTGAGTAGTAATGTGTAGTAGTAATGGTGGAACAGTGCTGCCGTTGTTGTGGATCATTTTCCACTCACTCACTTGCACACATACACATACCGTTTATTTTACAGTATATAGTTTGTAAATATTGTTGTATTTATATCTTTGTTTGGTTGTGGTGCACCTTTTACGTTTACTTTATTTAGTTTTGTATAATACACGTTCGCTTTATCTATGTGTTTGTGTTTGCCCTTTTTGCTCACCGGCCTTTTAACGCAACACCGACACAAGGATAAAAGACCTCTCGATTTTTGTAGCCACAGTTAATATAAAATTATCTAGTCGTTACGCGGTAAAACCGACGCCATCTTTTCTATGTATTGACGGGTCTCTTCAGAGCCGTCGGTCAGTTATGGTCATGGCCGTTTCGTTTTCCGACACACGCTGTAGCGGTGGACCAATCATAAATCACCGCGCCATCTGACCAATCACAGCAGTGAGGGCTCACGGAAAGGCGGGGTTTAGACAAGACTGAATCTTCCAACTGCTTCACACGAGTCGTTTACGAATCATTTAGAAATGGGGTAAAATTTAATCTATTTTTGGAAAAAACTAAAGTGTTTTTTGACCTTGCATACATGCAAACCTGTTTTAAGAGACTCATTAAGCAATATTAGCAACCTTTAAAATGGCATAATAGGACCTCTTTAATATAATATAATAAATGTACATCTTACTAGCAAAACCTTTACTAATTTTTGGCCAAGGTTGTATATGACATTATTTTAGAAACAGTAAACGTCAGCGTTTTGAGCAAAGCATGATACATAGCCACCTGATTTTCAGGCAAAACTCGATAAGTCGTGATAAGCCAATCGCATCATGATCCCTGAAATGAAGGTGTTTCTTGTGCAAGATTTACTCTAATCGCTTAAAACGGTTTAATGAATTTTTGAAGAATATTGAAGCCAAGAAAAAGGACATTAAACACTGTTACTGCCTTTTGCAGTCACTCCTGCAGTAATGAATTACAGGTATGTGCCACTTAATATACATTCTGTGAAATGGGACATTATATACTTAACAAAGCCATGTGGGAAACGAAACTATATGTTTATGTTCCCAACTGACATGCCTCTTTGTTTCCTCTTTCATTTGCAAATGGTTTGGCTGAGCCATGATGCACTTAAGAATAATATTTTCCAAAAATAAAATTATGCGTTGAATTACTGTTACGACAAAGTCTGAGTGATTTGTGTACAAGAGACATGAAATGCCATGCATGAGCTGTATTTAGAAAGTTGATGCACGTTTTGTCTGGTTCTCTCGGATATTACTATCTGGTTTAAACCATAGGGGACGATGTAATACTTTGCGTACCCATTAATATGATAAGAAGCTGTCATCAACTACTAAAATGAAACTAAACTTGGTAGAGGAGGAGGCGGATGATGCTGTAAACCGAAGCTTTTATATTGTTTATAATGTTAACAATCGTGATTAAAAAGGTTTTGTGTGCAACACTACTTTTTGTTTGACTCATGACAAAATCCTAATCAAAGCATGAATTTGCTATATTTTGTTAAATTTCAAACACAAACGACCTATTATTGATATTATTGACGAACACAGCTGCAAGCTGATTTATGCATTGTGATAAAACTGTGGGTGGTGGAGTTATAGCGTTTTAAAAAATTTTGTGGAATTGTGACAAAATATTTTATGATTTATGCTTTTCAACACTCTGCGAACTCTTGGATTGCGATAAGCACAGAAACGTAAGCACTTTTGTAAATCACTCTGGATTAGAACGTCAGTCAAGTGCATAAATGTAAATATTTTTTTACATCGTTTTTTACAAAATTGTTAAAAATCTCATTTTGCTGACAAACTTTTCAAATTTACTGTACCACTCAAAGGTTTGGGGTCATTTGCAAACTTCTTTGTTTTTGTTTAGTAATTGATTTTTCACATTCTACAACAATACTGGAGATTTCAAAACTATGAAATAACACATAGGGAATTAGGTAATTATGTAACAACAACGACAATAACAGTCAGTTGTTATATTAAGACACAAAGGTCAGCTGTTCTGGAACAGTTCTTAAAAGAACAGTATTGTGTCGAATACGGACCAAAACTGCCATCTGCTGCAGGGGAGAAGTTCATTTACAGTCACCGGCCTTAGAAATCACCAATTAACAAATATATCACCATCAACTGTTCAAAAGAGATTAGTGTGTATTTTGGACGCCTTGAGCATTGCTTTACAGTGAAAAAAAGCTGTAGTGTATCCTCTATCAAAATAGTCCTGCTGCCTGTGCTCAATACCTACAGTAGAACATCCTCATAAACAATAACCCAAGTAAAAACACAATATATAAATCTATGTAACTTATATATAACACAGTCTATTACTGGATCCCTCATGCATTTTATTCCATTTCAGTAGTTCTTTATGCATCTGAGATCTATTCAGATTTATTTCCATTTTTACAGTAGTAGCTGAATGCCAGCACTGTCAACATACATTAGTGTTCATTAAGCCAAAACCTATTTTATAGATGGCTTCAGGCCATTGTAATTCAGTTAGGCTTTGCTGAAGGGAGGAACAGTGCAGCACTACAGTAATATCTAAACTCAGGTCACTTAATTATTTTCCTAAACAAGATAATAAATCAGATGCTTTTGGAGCTATTGGACAGGATTGCTCACAATTTTTTACTCTCTTCAGTTTGATCTGTTGATTTTGGTGCTTTGGTACACTCATGTTAAAAAGTTTGTAACCCCCCCCCCCCTCCCATTTAAATTATATGTTTTATAAATAAAAAAAAGTTATATTTTGTTTATCTGAGGTTGTAAATTACCAAATAATGAGACAATCAGATACATTTTTTTTAACACAGACACAAACAAACAAAAAAAAAAAACATAGAAATAAAAGAGGGGGTACTTACTTTTGAACATCACTGTACATAGAGGTGCTACAAGGAGTGCTATTATGTTAACACTAAACATATGACATATAAATATGATAAAGTAGGTTTTGTAACATAACTTCACATGTTACTTCATTATGCAATAATTTTATTTTTATTTTTTGCGGGGGGGGGGGGGGGTAACATATTTTAGGCTAGCAGTGGATTACAACAATCCTAGAATCTTCTTTTGAACAGATTTTTGCACAATTAGGGTGGTATGGTGGTTATTATTTAATTAATAGACCAAGGCCACAAACTAAGCATGTCATGGCCATGATTTACATATTTACTATGCTACATATTGTGCAGCTTGAGTCTGAAACTTAATGTGTTGTAGAACATCATGACTCCACTTCACTTAAATATTTAGTGGGAACTGAGAGGGGAAATAGACAATTCACTTTAAGAATTCAATGACATACTGTAGGTGATGTAGATGACTTAAGGGGTCATAAGTTAATGATGGGTACATGATGTAAAGCCAGAGACTCCAGTATGTCTTCATGGGTCATCTCCATGCCTAGGGTCTTGTAGGTACAATAGATTTTCTCCCTTAGCCAATTTTAAAGTACATTAGCTAATTGCTACACGTGGAATATGTTATAGCCACAAAATGGAACTTAACTTGTGGTCTGAATATATTAATTCATAAACACACATTATGAAAAAATAAATTATGAATAAATAAATAAATAATAGGCTGTTTTACTGTTTTGTGGAGACTAGGAGACTAGTATTGTAGAATTTTAGTTTTTAGCACATTAGGCCAAAAAATCTCAAACTTAATGGATCAAGACTTCAGAGTGGGTGACAGCATAATGCAAAATTATTATACAACATAACAAGTGGGGTCAGAATGCGAACAAGCAAACAAACAACAACAACAACAACAACAACAACAAATTAAATATAAATTATATATTTTTTTATCATCTGGGTTATGGTGAAACGATTAGGTGATTCGGTGGTAGGTGTATAGTTATATTTGAAATAAATTAATAAATATAATAATAATAATTATTATTATTATAGTAATTAACTCATTTATTCATTTACATGGTATTTTGTATTCTACAATATTTTGCTGTTGTCATAACCATATAAATATTGTGATAAATATGTTCCTCATTCTGTATTAATGGCATTTTCAGTATTAAACCTAATCTGTATCTGATTGTCTCAGTTAGTTTATTTCTCTAAAAGTCTAAGACATTAATGGACTTATTGTGATTTTTCAGTTTGGCTGGCACTTTTCAGTTAAACACCATCAGCACTTGGTGTCACAATCATTTCTTTTGCATACTGTACATGACTGCAAAATGATTTTTTCTTAACGGCTCACCTCCCTCACCTCCTTCACTTGGGCCAGTAGATGACTTTTTCTCGGTGGCATAAATCACAACCAGGCCGATGCAGGCTGCAGTCATGGCCACAAACAGAAGGATGAGGCTCTTCTCCAGGCAGGTCAGGACAATCCTCCTGGACATCTTGCGATCCTTGCTTTTCAGCCCACAAGTTGTCTAGAGATTGATGAACATCGCTGTATGATGATACTTCATGCTTATAAATGCTGCTCACATTTGAACTTTGTAAGGCTGAACTTTGTCCTCCGGTATGCTGGAAGGCTGCATCTGCAAATCTCTAGCTGGTGATATGTTTTTTTTTTTTTTTTTGCTATCAGTTCTGGAGCCTTACATTGATAGCAGTGTGTGTGTGTGTGTGTGTGTGTGTGTGTGTGTGTGTAGGAGTTTAACATGAAATGTACAATACAGTGGATTCTATGTTGTAATTTGATATGTGAGCTAATTCATTCAATTCAATTGAAATATTTTCATAAAGCAGATACATTGTTGCAAATTAGATTTACAGAAATAGAAATTCTGGAAAAAGAACTGAAAAACACATTAAGAAAAGTCACAGACTTACAAGTGAACCCATCTTCATATATGTGATAGCAGAATAATAGGACCATAAATAAATCCCTTTTGCAAGGTTGAAATCTAACATAAAGTCAATTTGTTGAGAACTGTTCACTGATCGAACAAAACTGCTCAAGGCGATTTCAGTCCTGAAATTCTTCGAGCGATGTTTCTAATTACTACAGGTCCAGCTTGGTTTTATTGTTTTACAAAAGAAAAACAAAGACAGTGGCCATATGAGAAGGATCGAGTAATTCTGTCTGCTGTATCATTGCAACCGAATAACAACATGCAAATTGTTGTGCGTTTAACACTTAAACACAGCTATCTCATTCCACCATGTGAACTCGGCGCCCGGTATAATCGCGGCGCGGCACCTCCGATAAAGACATGTTCAAGGCCTCTGGAGGAAGGAGTATAAGGTGACAGCCTAATCTTACTGATAACAGTTAATAACAGGCTCCGTGGTTTTATGGGAGCTGCAAACAGCCCTTGTTCTGCTCTGCTATTATCGTAATGAGATATTGAAGTACGTCTCACCGCAGGCCGGCTGCAGGACTGCGCCATCATATTGGCCTGACGCTTTCTTTTACGGATCACGTAGGCGCTTTAAAACCCTCCTGGAGTGAGTTCCCATGTCAAACAAGAGTACTGACTCAGTTACAAAAAAATGTGCGAAAACTGAACGAATTGATAGCAAATTCATCTCTAATACAAGAGAATCGAAAAAGGGTGTTCACGTCAAACCAGGACTTTTGACTGTGCATATAAACAGAATACTCTGATAGTTAAAGCTCTAGAGTTTATTTCCCTATATAATCTCCAGCTACACTAATCCACTTACTGTATCTCAGTGTTTCACTAGAGCTTGGACACCATCAAGGTAGAACGTTTTCCTGATCAGACTGCCTGCTTCATGTCTGAAACGCCGGCCTCCCAGGAACTCCTTTAATTGCCCAAACATGTGGAAATGGCTCGGAGTGAGGTCAAGTAACGTGCAAGTGGTGATTTTCAAGGATCAGGCGTTCCACTCGGTTGAATTCATTGAATGGAAAAGGTGAGAAGTTAAATAGCTCTGTGGCTTAATAGAGAAAACCATAGTCTAGACATTGCACACATTTTACGACGTGGTTAATATGTAAATAAAATACACAGATTACGTTTGTTAAATACATTTGGACGAGGTTTCATGCACGCAAAGGGGGTCTCTGGGTGCAGGATGTTTAATAACCCCTGTTATACACAGTATGACTTTATTTGAGAGGAGGTGTGGGGAATTCTCATTCTCTGGTTTATTAACATTCATCATCCAATAAAACCACCGTCCTATAAAACCACCATGCCCTTTTTATTCCACTTCTGCCTGGATTCATTTCATTATGTGGCATGAAATAGACTGTCATTAAAAAACGCGAATAAAAAACTCTGTGGCCAGTTATTAGATAATAGAAGTTGATCTGAGTTTGGAGGTTTTTTATATATATATATATATATATATATATATATATATATATATATATATATATATATTTGGGAGTCATTATAATATCTAATGCTGCGTAATCACTGATTAGTCTGCTGCATCGATGGACCAGCCTGATGGAGACCTGTGATGAAAACGATGGCATGTCTGTGAATGACATGGGGGCGTATTTATTGTGCTGGCATGATGCCAGCTCCTCTTAGACTTAAGCGTCACTGTAAATCGATATAAAATCTTCAAGGATGACTCCACATGGCATGGAAGCTTATTGAAGGGTATGATGTTTATTAAATGTCGATGTGTTTTAAAATGATCACACTGTGTATAAATTAGATCACAAAACATATTAAATAGCGCAATTCCCTGTAATGTTCTGCTTGAATTGCACAAATCCATTTTTAATCAAGCAGGTTTAATAATAAGACATTATAACATCAACTTATTCATAAATGTGGTTTGTCTTTTCTGCTATTCATATCACACTTCTGTAAAAATAAAGCCACGGCTGCAGAAGTGACACAAATCAAGTATCCATTATATTTAGTTCTAGTGGTTCGTTTAGCATCGCTTACCGTGACACATCATGAGGCCATGCAGAGTCATTAACACCTGATTCAGGTCGTCTTTGCTTAGGGCGACTGCTACACTCTGCTGCAGTACTGTAGCGACACACTGTCTGGATTTAAACAAGCGAGTGAGAGTACAGGCAGCGTCTCAGTGTGAGCTCAAGCGTGAGCAGAAGACTCCAGCCTGGCGCTCGTACAGCTACAATATGCAGATTCTTAGATTCTGATTAATTGCGAAATCCTTTCCTTGTGAATGTTACTAAGGGAAAAGGCACAGCTCTGTGACTGGATCCCCTGAATTTACTGTTTCCCATTCTGTCTGGGAAAACCCTCTGCATAATTAACATTTTGAACAGAAATATTGTCGACTATATACAGTACAGTACAGCAGAACCTCAGCATACGGATTTAATCTGTTTCGAAGGCGAGCTCTTTAGGTGAAACGCATGTTCCCATAGGAAATAATGTAAATACAGACGATCCGTTCCAGCCACCCAAAAATATTACCAACATTACCAATTTCCAACAATATAATCATATTGTTGCATGTAGAATCAATCAAAACATTTACAAAAGACATGTAAATGAAGTAAAATATGAAATAAATAGACATTAAAACCTCACTTAACCTTAATTTATGATTCCTCTTGGCACCAGCTGCTTTAAAAAGATGAAGTGTTTACTTAAAACGAATGCAAAAAGATCCACGAATAAAAAGCTAAATCCGTACACACACGTCACATGTCTTGAGCGGCTCCTGGACGTATGCGGAACTTTGTTCGTTCGTATGCCAAAAATGCTTCATATACTGATGCTATTTTTTTCTGGAAAAAAATTTGGATACTGAGGTTTCACTTTAATTAAATTTAATTAGTATTTAATTAGTTTTTATTCCAACAACCATGCAGGAACAAAACATTTGACAGGAATTCTGACACTAAATTATGAACTTACTAGAACTGCTAGTTTTAATGTGTTTTTTATTTATTTATTTATTATTATTATTATTATTATTAAAAATTTTTACTGAACATTGCTTTACTTTACTACTTATTTTGCTATTTTACTTTATTTTACTACTTATAATGCTATTTAAGGGGTGAAAAGGCAATAATTAAATGTAAATCACGTAATCACATAAACGTGTTAATAACCCTAACAAAAGAGCCACTTTACATACTGTACATGTAAACATTTCCAAAGATATTCCAAAAGTAAAGTCTTTTTCCAATCCAGTTTTCATTTTATTCACTCGTTACATGATTCATTACCTGATATGTTCTGGATCCGATCCACCTTTCTTTTTTTCCGATCTCAGCCTGATGCTGATTCTGGGTATGAAATCTGTACCAACTTACATTCTCCCATCTTAACCTGTATATTTTGTTTTGTAAGCAATCTCTGTAATTATATGTTATGAATACATACATACATGCATGAAATAAAGGGATCCTTATACAGTAAGTACCAACATTTTCATTTCATGTTGAATTATACCAAAATAAAAAAAAGGTTGCATACTCTCATAATATTCAATTCAACCACTTTGACCTTTGATATCGATGCACAATGTGATGTGTGTAAATGATTCCTCGTGCTTCCTAGAATATGGCCAGCTGTTCCATCAGGGAAGAAGGAAAACCTCCATAGATGTGATAACCTGGTGATTCAGTACATTCAAGTCGTCAGCTGACTTCATTTTATTGCCCCATAACGCTGCTGGGACTAGACCTCAGCAACTGAAGCAACCCCAGATCACAACACTGTCTCCAGCGGCTTGTATGCATGATCGCTTCATGTCCTTCCCTTCGTACCCTGACACGCCCATCACTCTGGAATAGGCTCAATCTGGACCACATGACCTTTTTTCCAATCCGCCAAAGTCTAATCCTTATGTTCCCTTGCTCTCAAACTGAAGTTTTTACTAACAGTGGTTTTCTTATGGACACACAGTGGTTTAGTCCCAATCTTGTAAGTTCTCATCACACTGTGCATGTGGAAACGCTCTCACTTTCATTAATAAAAATGTATTGCCAAGCATTTTAGTGATCTCCTTTTCTTTGGGCACATTTCATCTGCAGAGTTGATGGTTCAGCACTATCCTTCCAGGATTTAATAATGCCTCGGACAATTCCAAAAACCCAATTCCAGTCATTAAAATGTTTTCTTTGTTTGATGCAGGCCAATAATTTACCCTTCTGAAACTTTGTTTGGCCAGGCTGAGTTTTTATGGCTTTCAGAAAAATGTCAGTGCATGCTGCAGGCGGGAATAAAACCTACCTTGGCCAGTTTTGTGTCTCATGAGGGATGTTTCGGCCACAGCCACATCTGATCGGTCTTGAAAGACCACCGCACACATGGTGTACACTGAGTGTACAGGGATTTATTAACAGCGTTATATACTGTATGACAGCTGTTTTTTAAGCTGTGATTTAGGAATGAGATATTAACAGAAACCCAAAGATGGTGCCAAAATTAGATGGCTCATTTCTGACTCAATCTCTTTTACTGCCACACTAAAGAAAATTCCTTTCAATCTTATTATAAAGTGAGCCATTTATCCTTCACCTGCATACTGTACGTTAAACCCACCAGCTCAGTGAGGAACCTATAACCATATAGGTGTAGGTTATTTGGAGCTTGTGGTGCAATCAGGACTCGGCAATGCAATATAACGCAATACAATGTACAGTACAGTCCTAAACCGCAAGTGCTCAGTAGCTCATGAAGGAGGCAATCCTCGTTGAAGAATTGTAGGTCAAGTGATATCATTCAGAGAGAACGCGAGCAGAAGTGCGTCCGACCGCATATAGATAATTAGCAGGTTATAAGAAGAACGGAGAAGAAAGAGCAGGAGAATGGATTAGTTTTGTCTTGCAGTTCTCACCACTGCGGGACCAGTGATTTATGAATGCATCTGTCAGCGGTAATAAAGCAGGCTCTAATGAAGCTGGAGAAAGGTGACCTTGTGCTGCAGAGTGTTTTTACCCTGCATGTGCTCCGTTAGTCTACGTGTGGGTGGATACCGCAGGGCAGTTCTTAAGAGACGAGAAACGAAATGACGTTCTAGACAGAAGGCGTAGTAATAACAGATAACAGGCTGGGTAAAAGTAGGAGTAATTCTCTCTCACACACAAACACACACACACACACATTCCATCATCGTACAGCTAATATAAGATTCATTGGAATAGTATTACTAATCCTAGACAATCCTTAGGAACAATTACTTTTCTAACAACTGCAATTACAAACAATAAATACATACATAACTAAGAAAGTACTTTCTAATTATTATTTACTAATTAGAAAGGAAATCATAACACCATCCAGCAGGAGTGGAAATGCGATGAATATGGCGGCACTGTCATCTCGCACCTCCAGGGTCCGGGTTCGATTCCCATCTTGGGGTCTGTGTGAGTGGAGTTTGCATGTTCTCTCCATGCTTGGAAGGTCCCACAATCCAAAAACAAGATTAGGCTAAATGGCGTTCTCAGATTGCCCGTAGTGTGTGAACGAGCGTGTGAGTGTGGACCAAAAATGGGAATAAATACGACGGTCACCATTGGCCCCCACGGCCCTAGTTGGACTTCAGAGATTCCTGGATGGATTGATATATATACAGTATATGCCATGCCTTGATGCGACCAAAGGCCAATAGACCGGCTACCGGTCCGATCCCACGGAAAAAAACATTTATCACAAACAGCTAAAAAACTCAATGAGGGCCAAGATAGAAAAGCACCAGAAAACCCAGTGCACCACAGCACACCGTAGGCAAAGAGCCGTAGACTGCTGACCCATCCTCCAAATGACCCAGACCGTAATCTGATCAAGCAGCCACAGGATACACCGGAAAAACATGTCCGATCAAATGTTCTTAAACTTCTTGAAGGGTTATTGGTGACTCCAAATAGCACCTAGGTTCTGAATGAGTGTGTGTTTGTGTGTGATGCCCTGGGATAAATTTCTTTGTAAATCTTCTTAGTTTCTGGGATAAGCTTGGCATACAGTATACCCATGTTGTGTTTAATAAAGATGAATGCAGGATCCGTTAGAGTTACATAATAATACACTGCGCAGAACATTACAGTGCAAATCAAGCAGTTAATTGAACTCTCGTAATATTTGTTGGGGGACATCAATCAATTCCACAAAGCAGGCAGATTTCTTGATCCTGACATTTTTAATGAAGGAAATAATATTAGTTATGTGTTGTTGTTTTTTAATAGAGAATCTATTTATCTATGTTATTGTTTTCAAATTCTTTGTGCATTGCCCTTTTTTCCTGGACAATGTAATAATTTTATAATTTTAAATAAAACTTTTAAATGTGAATCTGATAATTAAGAAGCAGTGGGCGTTAAATTGCATGTTCCTGGGCTTGGAGATAAAACTTTCAAACTAAGATTTTCAAACATTTTTCCTACTGTATGTCCAAAACTTATGGCGCCCCTAAAGAGACATGAGAGAAAAAAAAATAATAGTAAATTATATGGTGAGTATGAGAAACGTTCACCAGATAAGTGTGGGGCTTTTTTGCTAAACAAGCAAAATAAAGAAACAAACAAATAAATAGAAAGTACTAAAAATGTGGTAAAATCAAGCACACAACTTTGGTTACATTAGAATCTAATGTATAAATTAAATACATTATTGTTACCTTGAAAGACAGATGCATTTCCTGTAGCTTTATATCGTTATTGCAATTATCATCCAATTATGTACCTTTAATAATTTCATCAGTTGAAAGATACGTACGAAAGATTTAAACTGCAACAAGGAAAGGCTCAGTACAGTACAGTAGCTCATTTCTGTCAGCGCCGAAAGGTCTTTAGTAATCCAGGTCATTTTGAATGTCAAGCAAACTAACCGTATATAGTGCAGTCTTAAAATGGCTTTTTTGACATAAAAAAAACAACAACTTTGTGTCTCATTAAATAAAACACAGTGGATGTTACAGTACAGGTAGAGCCAGTGAGATCGCTGCACACATCGGAATTTTATAACATTAACATATGCATATAACTATTCTACAGAAACGGAAATGGGTGTGTAAATAATTGCATCCATATGGACACCATCTGCAATTCAAACTCTAATACTGATGAAAGATTTTCCTTAGAAGTCGAATCTCTGTGAAAGATTTCTTTCAGAGCAACCTGCCCGACTTTAGGCAATTTAGGCCAGGGATTTAGTTGGCTAGGACTGAAAGCAGGAAAGCTTCAGTTTCGTAAACTTTGAAACTGCGACTGTAGTGTATATGACAGTATGTTCAGGATAAAATAATACTCATGCAAAAAAAACGAAATAAAACAAGTTTTAGACTTTGTCGTGTCCCTGAAACAACTGTGCATAAAAACGAGACCAAATTGAGGAGAAAAAATAATGCAGTTTTCAGTGTGTGTGTGTGAAAATGGAAGAAATTAAAGCTTGAAAAAAATAGATTTGACAGAACGAGCAGAACGAGCTTAAGAATTAGAGCCGATCCTTACATCAGCATATACTGTAATTCTCTGCAGTGCCGTCCCGTGAAGTAATACTCCTTCTCCCAAACAACTAAGTAGATTAGTTGAAATATATCACACTGAAAGAATAATGACCCCAATCTCTCTATAGACGTTCCTATTTCTGCTTCTGAATTTCAGTCTCTCTCTCTCTCTTTTTTTTAAAGAAAACAATCAATAAGGAATGAGTATTTCAGAGCATTCGATTCTGCCATATCTAAAAGCACGGTGGACACTGAGTGATGAGTCTGGGCAGCGTCTCACATTGTATTAACTCTGTAGTGTGCATCATCCCATCCAGACTCTTCCTGCTTCTTTACTCTCTGTAGAGCCGTTCCAAAGAAATACTCTAGTTATATGGTGGAAAGATCTACAGTATATTGTTGAAATGTTAAGAGTGCCAGGAAATATAGCCTACAGTATATACAGAGTCAGCCAAAAAAAAAGTATACTAATTAAGTAAAATTATAGAGCTACGTCAGGCAATGAAAAGAACTAAGGAGATTTGAAATGACTGGAACTGGGTTCAGAACCCTTCAACACGTTATTAGTGTTAATCTAGAAGGAGAGTGCTGAACCGTCAACTTCGCCAAAGAAATATGGACGGAATTGATTTGTAAACAATCAACAAGAGAAACGTTGAATAGTGAAAGTAAAATCATTTCCATACACAGAGTGTGATGAGAACTCACAGGATTGGGACTAAACAGCTGTGAGACTCATTAGAAAAAAAGCCTTTGGAGTGATGGAGAAAGGTCATGTGACTTGACGAGTCCAGACTGATCCTATTCCAGAGTGATGGGCGTGTCAGGGTGAGAGGGAAAACGCATGAAGCCATGCTCCCATCATGCATAGTGTCCACTTTACAAGCCTCTGGAGACAGTGTTATGATCTGGGGTTGATCAGTTACTCAGGTCTAGACTCAGTAACGTTATGGAGCAACGTTACAATGACATGATGTCATTAGACCATATGGTACATTCTACAAAATGGAAAGACCCAGAATGCTACCTATTTACAAATATGCAACATGAAAAGGCAGTTGTTTTAATTAAAGGTCCAATACTTCGCAATTTCTTGAATCAGTTAAAATCGCCCCAGCTGAAATACCCGGCAGGAAATGCATTATTTTTTAAATACCTTAATCTCTCTCTGTTTTATTTTTCTTCTGTACAGATAATTTCATTGAAATGAGCTACTGTTGAGCCATGCCCCCCAAAAAAGAACTCCCTGCCTGGGGATTTCCCTTCTCATATGATGTCACATATGATGGTGGGGTGGGGGGGTGTTGGACGGAGGAATGGTGGGGCGATGGTTAAGGGGTATCTAATTGGATTGTTTTAGCCCCCGACAGTAGAAAAAGAACAAAAAGCAGGGAATTTTGCCCTCACTTTTTTTTTGTTTCCACAAGTACCTCAGAGACCCATCTGAATTTCTAAAAACGATAAATTCTGCACAATAGGTCCATTTTCAGATAATCTAATACCAGCACTGCCACTGCAGTGTTCATACAGCATTTAACTTCATCCTCTTTGGAAATAAAACCCCATTAGCAGCCACCTTGATGTGCCAGAAATTGTCACCTTGAGTTAAGGTTATCATGTACATTTTTCACACCAACATATCTAATATCAAACAGCCTCCCGGGGGTTTGCGCATAAACGTCCTCCAACCTATCATCGAATACTGCACCACTGCACCAGATCGCTCAGAGCGACCGAACCATGAAAAATAATGGTTATTAGGTATCATCTCGTCAAATCATATTACTGGAATTGACCTCATGGTGCTTCTTTAGTACGTACATGTCCTCACTTCAGCCATCCTTAAACACCCTTATTAGACGGATCAGCTATCTTTTTTTTTTATTGTCTCTTTCTTTTAAGATCTCGACAGGCGGTCTCTCCTGAATCATTCTGTGCGATCCCAGTTTCAAACCTTCCATCACGGGAAAGGAAGATCACAAAAGCCAGCTGGAATTTCGCAAAGAGCTCAGTGGTTGGCAAGCTTCGTCGCCAGTATTAATCTCCTCCAGAGTTAAAACAGGGCCTATGGTGAAGATCTAATCAGAGTCTTTAAATCGTTGCAACGATACTGTGCCAGCGACGTGGAGGACATTAAATATTGAAACAGGAGCTAATTAAGAGACGAGATGTGTTGAAATGAAAGAGAATGAAGCTGCAGGAGTGGTGGCACGGGCGGAACGTTAAAGAAAGATACAGACAGAGAGAGATGGAGAAGGAAAAAGGGAAGAGGAGTGAAGGAGGAAAAGCCCTTCTGCCAAACTCAATATCGCTCACTGTGTAGAGGTCAAGACCTCCAAAAATAGATTTGTGATATGATTCATGGTGATATGGCTTCCATCTGCGGCTGAAATGCCACCATCAGTCACATCGGTAAATGGTTACGGTTATGGCAAAGCAACAAATGAAAGAAGAAAAGTCATACAATGCATCAGGCAGTAATCATGCAGTCACATGTCTGAGCAAACGGACGGTAATGCCTTCCAGTGTAATAAATACTGTACACACAGCCAGGAACGTGACCTGTAACTGCAGACGATATCCAAAACAACTGCTAAACATTTACACCCAAGTAAAAAAGGAACAGAGCAAACTAAGAGGTAATGGTATTCTCTTGATGATTTTAATATAAAATCAGGGTAACATTGCATCTGAATGTGGGATCTATGGCACACAGCATTTTACTATACATATAACACCAGATATTTTTCTTTTTTCTTTTTTTTTTAATCATCATCATCATCATCATCATTTAGATTCGCAAAGCCTAATGATTAAACAAACTCGTGAATATAAATATCATAAATAAAAGAGGTCAACCCTCAAATAATGCAAAACAATTATTTACCAAACTCAATAAGTACAATAAGATTTGTTAAATTCAACTGCACAGTTATTTATAAAAAAAAAAAAAAAAGTAACAATAGTAAGCTTTAATCTGATATTCAGTGCAATGTAAAACTGCAAGTCCCACAATGGGAGGTTAATAGACAGCCATCTGAACCAATATACATGCATACAGCTAAATACGTCTTATTAACTCTTTATTATTTTATTAAATAGGTTATCATTATTGCCATTGCACTCTACATACTGGTATAACTTTGCTCTCTGAATATATATGTGTGTATCTTTTTATTTCTAAAAATACTTCCTTTAATAATACTGCCTTCGCTTACACACTCACCATTTGTTTTAACGCTGCACATTCTGCATCATGACCTGGGAACAGTCCTGTCATGCTTCGCACTAGAACAATCTCAGGAAGGATTTTTTGCACCAGCAATCATCAGACCATGATTACTCAGCAGTTCTCACTCCAGCACCGCCGAGGGAGGTGGGCGTACACAGCAGTTGGGCCGTCGGACATTTTGGAGCATGGACCTGAAGACATTAGCCTGCCTTCGCTTGTTCTTTCTGCCCAATGGCGAGTCAGACGACAAGGATTTCCTGAGTGCCGTCTGAGCTATGATCTTCTTCTCATGCTCTTTAATTTTGCACTGGAGGTGACTCTGGATAGCGAAACCGAGCGACTCTGGATCCAACGAAGCGCCGTACACCTCCCAAGTCATGCCCTGATCATCCCACACCACATCGTGAACACTTTTCTTCATTGACTTAGCAGCCTTTTCATCTTGCTTCTTATCCTTCACTGGCTTCGATTTGGAATCCTGCTTTGCAGTCTTGTTTACGGATTTTTTCTCCAACTGCTTGTTCTTTAATCTATCCTGTGAAGTGGAGCTTAATAGTGGGGCAGAAGCATCTGCGTTGGTCTCTTTAGCTGCTTTGCAAGGACCGACCCCATGTGGCGAGGGCTTTGACTGTGAAATAGGGGATTTATTGGCAGGAGGTTTGGCAGTTTGTTCTGACTGAGGACTTGTTACCGATAGAGCTCGACAGACCTGATCAGTCGTGGTCGATATCTCACCAAAGCCTTTCCCCTTGGTGTCCTGTTTCACAGAATTTGGAACGATGGAGGTTTTGTCGATAGCTTCAGGTGACAGTTTATTTTGATTGCATGTCTCGATGCTAATTTGATAAACTGGTTGAAGAGGCGAGTATGCTTTTGGAGCGTTGTACATTGGTGGCCCATTCTCCTTGGGCTTGGCTCCAAGCCTGGTCTCGTTTTGTAAAACACCATCTGTGTGTGGCGAAACGCGTCCAGATTGAGGAAGTCTGTCTGACAAAGTAGTGATTGAAGGGCCACATGAACTACCAGACGTTTCCATTATAATCGGTGCATCAGCATTGTCCTTATGATATACCATTGCAAGGCTTTCCATTTCTTCCATTTGAAGACAAACAGACACCCGCTTGGGCACGTACGGAAATAGGCTGGGACTTGTTTCAACAGCTCGAGTGCAGACCAAAGCCACAGCCTGAACCCCTACATCCTGGTGCTGTTTACAAGGTGAGGTCCCACAGTCTGCCGCTGTTGTCATGGTGGCTGCCTCGCGGTACAACTTACAGTGCTTCATCTTAGTTTCCTCCAAAACAGATCCTTGTGTTTGAACTGCCTCATCAGTCACGTCAGTATGAATGGTGAGGTCTGGAGAGTGTTGAGAAATGCTGTTTATTGTGACAGTGTGATGAGGTTTGGCATTATTTGCACCATATTCAGATTGGGGGCAGGACTCCGTTTCTTTGAGAAGAGGTGTAGACTGTTTTTTGTTTGCTTGTAGTATAGTATGATCTGCCTCAGGTTTCACGTTGCTGTTTGCTGCTTGAGGGGTCTCTGCTGGCTTGGGGGCTGATTTGGAAATCTCTGCTGTAAGACCTTGGGGTAAATTCCCTTCTTGCAATGTCCAAGCTGATTCTGAATGGGAATGATTTGTCTCATCCATGCTGGTGTTTAAAGCTACAGCTGAACTAATGGCGCAGCTCGTTTCTGTAAGTTCATGTACATGGCAAGTGTCCTTGTTTGAGTTCCTGTTGTTGGGAGGTAAGTCTATGAGCTTTGGATCACACAGCTTTTGACTTTGTGCTGTGAGTTCCTCAGATGACAACGGTCTACTTGGTAAGTTTTCCTTGCTTTGCTCGACTTCTCGTTTAGCCTGACTGCAATTTCTCCCCTTGTCATCTTGAGGCGGTTTTTCTACACATGATGGAATATTTAAACACATATCATTGCCTTTTGCAGAAATGGTTGGTAACGGCTTTAAATTCACATTGCTGTTTTCCTTCTTGTTGTTTGCCTGAGGTTCCTGGACATCAGGTTTTCTATGATCCTTAATATTAGAAGAAGGAGAGTTGGATGTCCCTTCAAGTAGTTTCCCTTTACTTGCAGATTTATGTTGCATATTATCCAGATCTGGTTGTGTATTTTGCGTAGATGAGCAATCCATGGTCAGGTTTAAACCTGAGTCTTGAAGAGAGAGTGTGGTTGTGTCCTTGTTGCCCAAAGTATCCGTACCAGATAGTCGTGGTACCATTTGAACAGTAACAGTCCTTTTAGGGTTAGGGACAGTTCCCATTCTAAATCCAGTTTTATTGCTTTCTTTGTCGTTATTCCAAAATCAAGTGACTTTCCTGAAAGAACAGAATTTAGACACAAAGTTTAGACATATTTTACTAAACTAATATATTTACGTAACAAAACACCAGATGCTTCAGACATACGCAGTATGATCTCTATACCCAGATTCATATTTTTGCTTGTATGTATAGATAAACTCATTTAGCAAAAAAAAGGCCTTTTTAAATAGTTAAAGGTCTTCTTGTTTTACTTAGAACCTTCTCTGATCCAGAAAACTCTTTCATGGCTTCCCCCAAAGGGAGATTTTCTAACAGTGTAAACATTTTCATGGAAAAGCACAAAGAAAAAGAAAATCATGAAAGATTTGCAGTGATGTAGCATCTTCAAAAATCTGGATGAATTTGAGGTTACATCAAACAGCTCCATCAGGTAACTACTGTTTCTACATTTTTGAGTCACTACCTTATGCTTTTCAGACATCCCTATTGGACAGGCTCAGTTTTCCAATTTGAAGTTTATAAAATAATTTATTGATTTAATAAATATCTAAATGTTTATCTACATACAGACACTCCTACACCGGTCATGGACCAAATTCCAGATTGCAATAGATCAAGACGGTGGGCAATCTGAGGACTAAAAACGAAGAAATAAATTCTCTACAGTTTTTATTTAGAGCCCCTCTAACAGCACTGATAGACATAACAACTGGAGACGACATAAACACTCACCAAGGTCCTCACAAGACAAAAAGATAACGGACAACTACATAAATTGGGCCAGTTCACCAGGGACCAGACGATACAATATTACCACATTACCTAGGTCCTGATTTAATTTGCATTGCTAATTATGTAATTCTGTTAGTATCTGGATTTTATAAATATCCCTATTCATTATTATTTTTTTTTTAGGTTTTGTTACAGTTCTAAGCAAAATAATTTATTCCAACCGCATGCCACACTAATGTGAGTGCATTACTTAAGAATCACAATATGTAAATTTTTCTACTGTAATTGGTCACCTCCAGAAAGTATTCATTGTAAAATTATGAACCACAAATGAATAATGTAAAATTGCACATTTCTAATGATTTACACAGTTGGGACGGGGCTGTATTTACCCTGGTGTAGCATCTTCTTTTCTTTTCAAAAAGGTTTCTGGAGTTCTGGTGTTGGAATTTGGTCCTGTTTTTGTCTGATATAGGTTTTCCGGTTTCCAGCTGCTGAAGGGTTTGTGGTCACGTTTCATGTATTTTTCATTTAACGATGCACCAAATGTTTCTTTATTGGTGAAAAATCTGGACTGCAGGCCGATTCAGCACCCGGACTCTTCTACTACGAAGCCATGCTGTTGTAATAGATGCATTATGTGGTTTTGCATTGTCCTGCTGAAATACACAAGGCCTTCCCCAAAAGAGACATCGTCTAAAACCTTTATGTACCTTTCAGTATTCTTTGTGCCTTCCAAAACATGCAAGCTGCCCATATCGTATGCACTTATGCACGCCCATACCATCAGAGATGCTGCCTTTAGAACTAAACGCTAATAACATGCTGGAAGGTCTCCCTCCTCTTTAGCCTGGAGGACATTGATTTCCAACAAAGATGTCAAATTTGGACTCGTCTGCCTATAAAACATTTTTCCGCGATGAAACCGTCCAGTTAAAGTGAGCCTTGGACCTCAGGACACAATAGTGCTTCTGGACCATGTTCACATATGGCTTCCTTTTTGCATGATAGAGCTTTGGTTGGCATCTGCAGATGGCACGGCGGATTGTGTTTACCAACTGTGATTTCTGGAAGTATTCCTGGGCCCATTTAGTAATGTCAATAACACGATCATTTCGATGAGTTATTCAGTGCCGTCTGAGGGCCCGAAGATAACGGGTGTCCAACAAAGGTCTTAATCCTTGTCCCTTACACATAGAGATTGGAGAGTCTCTGCCCATCTTTACTTTTGAGACACCCTGTCTCTATAAGACATCCCTTTTCTAGCTGAATCTTTAAAAAATGTCTTGCTTTTTCAGCCCTTTGTTGCCCCCACCCCAACTTTTTAGAGACCTGCAGCAGGCATCAAATTTATAAACTCATTAAGTGGATAAAAGTGTGAAATCACCCCCATTTAAATATTTGTTATTTTCTTCATGTTCTATTGTGAATAAAATATTACATCATGTGATTTGAAAGCCTTTTAGTTTTTATTTTATTAATATTGATCCAACTTTTCCGGAATTCAGGTTGTAATTAAAATCGTGTTTTTCATTCTTAGTGGAATTGTTTAGCAGCGGGATACTCCTTTGTGATTTCACAATCAGGCTTGGACAAACCAAAACTCTGGAGACCTGACAGATTAATAATTCTTCATTTATCACACAAATACATCCACGGGACTATAAAACAAGCCAATTAACAGTTTTTGTCATCTATTCCACCACATCCAAACATCGGATCTCACTAGAGACACACTACGCTACACCTTTGTCCATGTAGTTATTAAATTCTTCCCATTAGAGAGCTTCCTATTCAGTAATATCCGAAACTTTGGCAGGTTGCCTGGTGTCTTGGCCAAGAATACAGACTGCATGTAAATAATAAACATCACTGCACCAAGTTTATAATGACTGATGCGTTTTTTACCCCTCTGGCAGAAATGCTGAAATAAATTGTAAGCTGGGTAATAGCTGTTATGTTCTCTTGGGAAAATGATGACCAAAATAATGTGCATGAAGAATAAAAGCGCTTGCATTATTTTGTTCTAACTCAGTTTTACATCATGATAAATGGCCATTCGAAATATGGCCGAGGTAAGGAAATAACGTAAGGTGAGGTTTGATTTGATTTAAACAATGCATTCCATGCTTGGAAAAAATAAAAAATAAAAACTTGAGACAAATTTTTGTCTTTTTTTAAATGTTATAATGAAGATTCTTGAAGACAATTTGAGGATGTTACAAGACAAACAAACACGGAGTCATCTCTGAAAGAAAAAAAGGTTGTGTGAAATATAATAAATTGCAAAAAAAGAAAAAGTTTTGGTTTCATACTTTAGGTTTGTGAAATATCTAATGAGAAAAAGATGATGTGCAAAGCGAAAAAAAAATCTATCTATCTATTAATAGATAGATAGATAGATAAATAGATAGATAAATAGATAGCCAGATCAATCCAAGGCAATGTAAAGTAATTACCAAAAAAAAACTCATTCGTATTAATTAATAATGACATCATCATCATCATCATAACAATAATATGATAAGAGTTCTTATCGAGCTCTTTGATCTAACAAGCCGAGACAGAGCAAAGAAAGCAGGGACTAAATTAAGGCTGGTTAAAATTGGCTTCATGTATGCAGGTCACATCGAGGCACTGAAGTTGAAAATGAACTGGTTAATTAGATCAGATGAGTTGAGATGCATTCAAAGATCAGAGCATCACCTGTCAGTGCAGATGTAGTGGATAAGAAGGAGACAAACTAGGATGGACGTGTCCTGCTCCTCCTGTTTAAACAGCACATTCACTGCGACTGTGTTTCTAATCCATCTACAATCTATCAGATGGTCAGTGAACAGAGAGAGAGAGAGAGAGATGTAAGGATGACCTTGTCATTAAATTAATTATTAGGATGATCCAGATGAAGACATGTTCATGTAGCAGGAAAAAAAAAAAAAGAAAGAAAGAAAGAAAGAAAGAAAGAGAAACATTCCTACCTGCTGTAGTCTTTGTCTGAGTCTCACATCATGCTCAGGTCTGCACACTGCGCTCTGGGTTTTCTCTCTCTCTCTCTCTCTCTCTCTCTTCTGCTCCTCTCATATATAGGACACCGGGCTGAATATCAATGGGAGGATTTCAGCCGCACGGCAGCGCTGCCGCGAAGCCACGCCCCCCGGAGCGGAGAATATGCTAATTAAAGGCCCGACGCGGCTTTCTGATTGGTCGGATCCGCTTATGGCGGCACTGCAGCTGCAAACGCCCTTAATTTAAATGTGAGCCGCGTTATATCAATTAACCAGCGTTAATTATCGGGGAAAAGAGTACAGTAGGTGAAAGGTTAAAGCCAATAATAATCTGCTGATCCTTAATGTAATCAGTGATATTATTATTATTATTATTATTATTATTATTATTATTATTATTATTATTTGAGGTTGAAGCCCACGTACATGTCTGTGTGTCTCTCTGTACAGCAGAACTCTCTGTCTAACTTATTAATACAAAGAAATCCCATTCTGTAAGGTTGAGTATCTTACGCCTTGTTTACACTAAGTTGTCCTTCTTTGGTGGTCAGACAAATACACTCCCTGTTCGGTAATCGGAGAGTGAATAAATAAGAAAAATGGAACTACAGTTTGGAAGGTCTCAGGTTCAAATCCCACAACCACCAAGTTGTTCCTCTTGGGCCCTTGAGCGAGGCCCTTAACCCTCAACTGCTCACACGGATAATGAGATAAATGTCGCTCTGGATAAGGGCGTCGGCCTAAATGTAAATAAAGTTTTGTTTTAGTTGTTAGTTAGCCTTAGTGCTGTTAATTCAGCCCTAAAGTGAAAATATGAACTGATCCCAGTAAAAATATTCACTTTATCTTTTCTTATTAATATGTCAGGTGTAGCTCAGTGGACTACAGTTTGGAAGGTCCCAGGTTCAAAACACAAAACCACTGAGTTGGGCCCTTGAGCGAGGCCCCCTAACCCTGAAGTGCTCAGATTTATAATAAGATTTAAACATAAGTCGATCTGAAAGAAAGTTATTGGTCATCCAATCTTTTATGTCCTGGACACACTCAGTTAATCTAGACAACTTCAGATTTTGTTGAGATATATAATTGGGTATCACCAGCATAACAATGGAAACTAATCCCATGTCTTCTAATGATGTTACCCAGGGGAAGCATGTATATTGAGAACAGCCTGAGAGGTCCTAAAACTGACCCTTGTGGGACCCCATATTTCACTGGCATTACACCAGACAGTTCTCCATTTAGATCTACAAAATGTATCGATCAGACAGGTATGATTTAAACTATTTTAATGCCTGTCCCTGAATACCTATGTGATTTTGTAGGCGATCTATGAGAATATTATGATCTATAGTGTCGAATGCAGCACTAAGATCAAGTAAGACTAGTATTGAGATGCAGCCTTGGTCTGAAGCTAAAAACAAATCTTTGCAATCTTAACTTGTGCAGTTTCTGTACTATGATGGGGCCTGAAACCTAACCGAAATTCTTCAAGGATGTTGTTTACCTGCAAGAATGTGCATATTTTAGCTGATACTACTTTTTCTAATATACAGACAAAACCTAAATCTTTTATTTATTTAGATAGTTTGTTTTGTATATCTGTTGTATTAAATATGTATTAAATGTATTTAATTCTGTATGAAGGCATATAGATTGTAAGTGTATTTATTTTGTGTGTGTGTGTGTGTGTGTGTGTGTGTGTTTATGGTTTGATAATCCGAGTACATATTTAATATACATAATTTATCTTTTGAAATAATTGCAGTCTCACAGCTTCATTGTCTCTAAAGCTCTGCTTTTTGTTTATGTCTCCAGAAAGATCTGTAGTCCAATTAGGGACTGTGGAGGCCAATGGTGAACATTGTATTTTTTTTTTTTTTCCCATTTTTACAACCATGGTAGGACCTCAGGTCACACATTAATTTAAACACTTCAGGCAATTTGGGAATGACCATCTGCATGTCTTTGGACTGTTGGAGGAAACTCACAACACACAGGGAGAACATAGAAATTCCACACAAACAGACCCAGGGTAGGAATTGAACCTGGACCCTGGAGGTGCGAGGCAACAATGCTAACCACGAAGCCACTGCGCCACCTTATAGCCAAACGTATATAGTATAGCATCTCATCCAGAATGTATTCCACCTCCTTAGCATCCACATCACAATTTCTCAACAGAGTAAGTCACTTATGTAAGATGAAATGCCTCGACAACAGGAGTTCTTAGACACTCTTAGTCCTTGACCTAGTAAACAGTATCACACAAGAAGGACTGTAAAGAGACGAGCCCAGTGGTATGATAAAAATGTGTGCACCATAATTAGTTAAGATTTTTTGATCAAGTAAGATTTAGCAATTTATACAATATTATGAGGGACGTTCAAGTCAAATCAGGACTTTGGATTCCCTTTATTTCTCTATATAATCCCCTGCTAGTTCTGCTACACTAATGCGTTTCTCCCAGCATGGAATATTATTCTAGTTTATCCTTAAAATTAACTCATGAAGTCCCTAATTCTGCTGCAGTCATGTGAATCTGTGGATCCATGACATCATTTACAAGAAGGTGACATGTGACATAACTAGCTAATTTAAAAAAAATTTTTTTACAGTTGCAGATTTAGTTTTTTGTTACAGAAAGTAAATTTTGTTTTATTTCACAATTCAAATGATTAAATAAAATTTCATATTTTATATTTAACCTGTTCTGACTGCATTTCCTAAACAAATTTATATAATACAAAGATATAAGAAGAAACATGCCACGTGACGTCTTTTAAATTGATCTATTTGGTCTGTGTTTTTTGGTTTGTGTTATATCTCCATAATTTCCCTTAAATGAGCAACAACCGGCCAAGTCACAGAACAAGGGGGTTGATCTCATCAGATCTTTTAACAGCATAAAGCTCAGGTCGATCGGGTCATGACTTGATCTGGTCATGTTGATGTTTTACCCCTTTCTTTAAATCAAGCTATATTTCTATTAATGGTAGAAAGGTAGATTTCAAGATTTAAACCAATTTGCCTCTAATGAGGTCAGTCCACCCTCCGATTGTCATCTTTAGGGATATACTGAAAGACAGGTCTATTCCAGTCTGAAAGGAAGGAAACAGATTTTATTTATAATAATGTCAGTACATTTTTGACACATGTATAGAAATATAGGTGTTTAATTACACCTTCAACGTCTGTTTATTTATTGATAAAGACTTTAAAGCAGTTCTCTTAGTTGTACTAAGGGTGTCTGCGAAATTTCATAAATATTAATGTAACTGTAAATAACAGCTGTTAGTCCTAGAAACTAATTAATAATTTTAAAAAGGTGCCCTAACTGCACCAGCCCAGGTAAAAGATACAGTACATATTAAACATAGAAATGATAATAATTAATAGTATCTTTATTAGTGAAAATGCAGTCATTCCTATAAGCAATGGATTTCTTCTTCTTCTTCTTCTTCTACTTATTATTATTATTATTATTATTATTATTATTATTATTGTTGTTGTTGTTATTGTAGTTATTGGACCTATTTGATCATTCACTTAAATGTATGGGTTTATTTCAAGATTTAAAAAATTCCAACATTATTTTAGTTTGAGGTAAATTTCAGGGGGTAAAAGTTTGTTGTTTCCAATAAATTGTCAAAATATTGTTGCATACATTCAAATATGGAGCTTAGAATATGAATTTGATTCCCTGCATGCAAGATTATAAAACTGGGCCAAGTGCTAATTAAAGATATATAAGTTTAGCACAATAGCAACACATAACGCACAGAAACATACAGTGGAACCTCGGATTACGAGCTTAATTCGTTCCGGAAGCAGGCTCGTATTCCTAAACACTCATAAACCAAATTTAAACAAACAGCAAATGATTTGCTTTAACTACACAGCATGCTGTGATGTGTGTGAAGTGTGAATAGTTTGGAGAGGGTCATAGAGGAACTGCAACATTTTTTCACCTTAAATGCAAACGTATATAAATTAAACATGAATTTAAAAAAATCGATTTGGAGTCAGTGTGGTGATACACAAACTGTCACACAAAAGAATAACGATACATCACTGAATCCATGTTTCCCATCTCTAATATATACATATATCTTACTCAATGGATTTAATTGAAGCCAATACAAATGTATGATTTATTACATGTACAGAAGTTCCCTTGTCACAAGCACATTTAGACACAAGACACACACGCAAGGTCAGAACAGTAAAGCTAGAGAAGACGAGAGAGAGAGAGAGAGAGCACAGTATGTTTAGACTGATGTCTTTAAGGAATCCCAAGTGAGATGATGAAGGGGAATGAATAATTTTACACAAACTGTACCTCCCATGATGCACTGCAGTCTTTAGGTTCACATGAAAAGGAAAAGTGTTTACTGAATTCTGGAGAAAGAATAGTGTAGGCTGCTTTGCATAGCTTATCCTCCGACCTCAATCCTGAACCGACATCAGAGCTGAGCGCATCAATGCCGGTACGATAGGTAACATCTTTAAAACAAGGTTTAAAAAAAATTATATTTTTTTGTAATGTTTTATCTTTTAAAAAAGTTGTTATATTATTAGAGCCACAAGCAGAGTGACATACAGGAATGCTTTAAGGCTCTTAAACAGGCATTAATAAAATCCAAATATTATAAAATACATCACTCACTCACTCACTCACTGTCTATACCACTTTATAGCCTGTCCCAGGAGATTTAGGGCACAAGGCAGGGTACCCCACCATCATGGCAATTTTGGAGTGCCACTTCACATCACAAGTGTGATCTGCATGTGTTTGGACTGAGGGAGGAAACCTGAGAAGCACATGCAAACTCCATGCACACAGACCCGAGGTGGGAATCGAACCCAGAACCTGAAGGTGCAAGGCGTCAGTGCTATCAATATATACTGAATATGAATTCATTTTTTTATCATCAGCCCTTTTACGCTATAGTGCGTGAGGCTTTTCAAATGATTATTATTACTATCTATTTATTTATTTATTTATTTATATTATTTTTTTCAAACGTCCAGGCCCTTTTGGAGGCCTTAACATGTTCAAAAACTCATGAAAATCCGCACAGAGGATGGAACGCTTGGCCCCGCTCATTGTTGCTTGTTTGATTTTTTTTTTTTTTTTGCTTGTTTATTGTTAATGTCCTGAACTGTAGATTGTACTGGTAGTAGATCAGTGTTTCCTGAAGTGACTTCCACTCATCGGCTATATATGATGCAGACCCTCATTTTTCATGAGCATGATTTATATCCAAACTTTTTTTATACATTCACTATAAAAACCAGTAGTGCACTACAGTATATTGACTTTGGATTCTGTGTTGTATGTATTAAGTACAGTGACCTTTTAAACCTGAACTTAAACCTAAGTACCATGTTGCCCTTAACCTCGTCCAACACCACTGCAGGATCACCACTGGATATATCGTGCGGTGCATCAGGGGAACAGATGGGCTGTATATATACTGTATATGTTCTGCATTAGTATAAGAATAAAGTCCATCTAGATAGTAAATAAAGATAAATGATAAACGCCCTTGCCATCCTGTATGATGTAGAAACTGCAATTAAAAGAAAATTGCTTTCTGTGGTCCAACATATGAATATTTTTATTGTCATTAAATAAGTACAATGAGATGAATTCTAGGCAAGTTCGGCACTTTTCAGCTGTCCGGCTTCTGTACATACAGTATACCGCAGGGTTTGACATGTCCAACATTTACATTCTGAAATTCTTTTGTGCAATCAGAGGTTGTGAAGATTTAAGTTGCTGTCGCCCTAACGTTAGCTTGATTATTAATCTGACCATTATTCTCTCATCTCATCAACTAGGCATTTCAAATAGCAGAATTTATATTCATAAAACTACAGATTGGACAAACTCTCTCTCTCTCTTTCTCTCTCTCTCTCTCTCTCTCTCTCTGTCCCTCTGTCTCCCTCGAGCTACACATGCCGCTCCCAGTGATCCTGACCCCCACATCACCCCTACCTTCTCCACATCTCCTGTTGTACTGAACCTCCAGTCCCCTCACACACAGTATGAGTGCAGATCAATCCCTGCTATCCGTTATCACCCAGATGAGGATGGGTTCCCTGTTGGTTCTGGTTCCTCTCAAGGTTTCATCCTTTTACCATCTTAGGGAGTTTTTTCCCTCAACACCGTCACCCTCGGCTCCTTCATCAGAGACAATCTGATCATTCTGATTTATTTTGATTCTATAAGGCTGCTCTGTGACAATGACCATGACTCAAAGTGCTATATTAGTAAAATTGAATTAAATTGAATTGAATTGAATGACGATTCCCCAGATTCTGATCTTTACTGTAAGTATTATATGAATCTCACATCAGATGTGAAATATACTGAACAGCTCGGTATAACCAGACAGCACAAAAGTGCTCTATTATTGTACAACAAACAATAAATGCATACAAATGTTCATTTATTTATTATTTATCTTAATTTTATACATTTTAGTGATCCAACCGACTAACCCTCCCCTCTGTCTACACATATGTAAAGGGTAAGATGAAGTAAAAAAAGATTTTTACAGCTTCATACACTCTTTCTGTGTGTGGGACACACTGCTCTTGTCCCGTATCTGCTTGATTTTAAACATTACCTTGCTGCCACGTGATTGGCTGACTGATTGACAATTGCTTAAATGACCAGAAGTACTGGTGTTCCTATTGAAGTGGCTAAATATTATAATTTTTTTTTTATATTTAATATATTTTTTTTAACATTTTTGACAACATAGTGCCATTTACAGTATTACAGGAGTGCATTGCATTTACAACAGAAAAAAACATACAAAATCATCTAATATTTGTGACTTAATATCTCAGACTTTCTATCTTATAATTATGACTTAATATCTTATCATTATAACTTATAAGTCTTAAAATTATGATTTGTTTTCTCATATTTATGATTTAATAAAAATAAAATATAAAGAAAAAACAAACAAAAAACTACAGACTGTACAGAAAGGTGCAGAATTGTCTCCTTTAGTGTATTTTACTTTATGTTATTGCACCCATGATTTATATTGCACATAATATTTGATATTGCACACCTGATATATAAATATTGCACATGATCTTCATAATATTGTATTATTATAATAAGTCATAATTATGAGCTAGTAACTCGCTAGTATGAGATCGCGTTACCCATTTTCTTTTCTTTTGTTAATTTAATGCTATTCCCAAATTTATAGAGGTAAAAAATTGTGAAAATAAATATAAGGTAAATCATCCATAGACATTTGATAAAGGCATTATTGGTGTAATAAATTCGTGGTGAACTACCGCCATCTTGTGGCCAAAAATCCGTCCCTTATATTACAGCGGACAGAAATAAATTGAACTGCGCATGCGCTGTAAACTCTGGGACGCGTTTCAAATAGATGGTTATTGCCTGTGTAGGTAGGGTGCATCCTTAGTCAAACTACACCATACGAAGTGCGCTAGATATTATTATTGAGACACTGTTAGAACCCGGCCGGTAATTGGAAACAGAATGCTGCTCAGACAGTTGGTTCTACGCCAGTTAGCATTTTAGCTGAAACGTATCGCCTTTGATTTTACCTTAAAGTCCACTTGGCCGAGGATTATTTCATCTTTAAGAAGCATCAAGTGGCTTAAAATACATCAGGTACTTCATAGCGTGTTCGGTAGAGAGAGTAAAGCTAAGCTAACTGTCTGTGTCGGTAACTACTGACAACCTGTTAGAGTGACTTAGCCTGTTAGCAAACATTAGCTAGCTCACTGAGGTGATAATGGACTTGTCTTTTATTGGTACTTAAGTTTAATTTATGAGTAGATTAGTCTGTCAGATAGCTAATTATTTTAACTTTTATTAACAAAATGTAGGTTTTACTTTCGGTCAGTTCTTTATTAGCTAGCTGGCTAACTTATATAAGTCTAGTGCACTACAGTTATTGAGATTTGGGACACAGCCTGTATTTCTGTCACCTGTGTAAAAGTGTACTAAATGATTCACTAGATGAGGTAAAGTTTAATTAACTTGTAGGATTGGTGAGTTGTTTAATTAGTGGGGTATGTCCATGAACAAGGTGTGAAGATATTACATGATGTGCACAGACACACAAACAACAAAAAAAAAAGGGTGAGTCAAAAATTATTCGCACATCTGTTATATGGAAACTTAATTTGGTCTTCGTTCAAGGCTCCTGTCTCCACAGTCACGTCTGTGCAGGTGTGAACGTGTTACATCAGTTCGTCTGTAACTGCGGTGCGAGCGAAAATGGACGCAGCACTTGAGATTTGCACGAAATAAAAGCAGCGTGCAGTGATGTGAAATAAAATAAGGAAGGTGAAAGTTTTTTCTTAAAGAGAATCATTACTGGTGACGAGACACGGATTCAACACTACATCCTCAATCGTCGACCGAGGAAGAAGTTCAATTGTCGACCATCAGCTGGAAAATTAATCAACGCTTACAGTTTTCTGGAATTCTTAAGAGCCAAGAGTATTGGAACAGTATCAGGTGAAAGGTTCAACAGTGCTCGTTACAGTGAGACGCTTACTGAAGAGCTGAAGACTAAATAACCTCTGGATTAAACACAAAGGAGCGATATCCGAGGGCGCTGTGATCTCGCGTGACGATGCGCGTCCACACACTTCGTGTGAAGATATTATATGATGTATAATTGTCGACAGTCTGAGGTGTTAAAGCGTCCTCCCAATAGTCCTGATCTCACTTCGTCTGATTTTCACCTGTTTTGTCTCCTGAAAGCAGAACTAGGATTCACTTCTGATGAAGACATGGCTCGCAGCTCAGACATTTACTTAAACATTTAATTAAAGAGCAAAATTACGTGGAAAAATGATGTAGCTAACTTTTCTAAATGTTAAGTAAAATAAATTCTACAGCCAAAGCACGATTTGTTTTTTGACACAACATAACCATACCCATAAACCATCCTCTGTCTGCCTTAGCTGCTATTTTTTTCTTTCTTTACTTTTTATTTACCAGCTTTGTTGTTGTTTTGTGTTACAGACGATGTTGGGATCGATCTTGCAGTACCTGTACACCACCTTTCTGCGGTTTTGGTTGAAATGGTTTCTCAGACAAATTTCAGGAAAATGTGAGCTGCAGCGGATCTGCGACGGGTACGAGCCTGGAGCGTCAAGGACCTCGGGGATCGGTAAGGCCCGCGGTAGCGATGTAGTGTTCAGTAGTGCTTTAAAGTGTCCAGCATTAGAGTGATCACACACGTGATGGTCTGGTGTCCACGAACTTTTGGCCATGTGGTGATATGCTTCAGGCTTGTGCTTATAGATCACCTGGATTTCTAAGCCTTCTGTCATACAATAGAGGTTCTCTACCTGATTACAGGAAGTGTCTGGGTAATACATGATATTATATAAAAATATTATTAAGAATTTCTTTTTAGCTGTTTTTACTGATTAGGGGAAAAAAGCTAAATTCTATTCGATGTTTTGCTTTCATTATTTCCATGTATGCAAGTTTGTTGCGTCTTCTACGGTGGCCGGGAAGTGCAAAACTAAATGGAAAATCTGAAAACTAAATTGAAAACAGAATAACAAAACAGAAAAAAATAAATAAATAAATACATAAAAAACTAAACTGAGAACAAAAGAACAAAAAAAAAAAAAACGAAAACAGAATAACAAATGAGAAACACAATGACGATGCAATCAAACGGGAAAAGGTGGGTATAACTTGCGAATGAAATTAAAAAAAATTTAATTTGCAAACTACGCTTACCTTTTCCGGTTTGTGTGAATTGTCGTTGTATTTTCTGATTTATAGTTTTGTTTTCAGTTTTGTTATTTAATTTTTCTATTTATTTTGCTTTGAGTTTAGTAATTTTGTTTTTGAATTGGTTAAATTGTTTTCAGGTTGTTGTTTTTTTTTTGGATTTGTTCATTTGTTTTGCACTTTTCAGCCCCTATAATCTTCTGTGTAAAGATTTAGCAGTGTTTTGCAGAGAGACAATTAACAATTATATTAAAAAGTGATTTATTTAAAATCTTATAATAATAATACTAATAGTTTTTTTAACAATTAGTGTTACTACCTTTTTAATGTAAATATTTAATTACAGCTAGTAAAAGCAAGCTACAGGATTTCAATTGTGTTATTCTCTATTAATCTTAGTCTCGTGTGTTTATCAGAGAGATAATTTTCAAATTTCATATTGCATCGTGACCTTGTCAAGTTCGGGAATAGCTGATTTACTGTATATCACAGTGCTGTTTTAGGAATGGGGAAAAAATTAAAAATTACTTTTATTTTCGTTTTTCTCATTTCAGAAAACTCATTGAAATCTTCAAAAAACAAGGTGAGAAATATTTATTTTAAATGACAACACTGAACGATGCTCTAGTTAAAACAGATCAAGACCAAGCGATGAAAAGAAATTCAAACAAATTCAAGGCTAATGCAGATAAAAAAATAAATAAAAAACCTTGTGTACGTTTTGTGCAAGATAAATATTTACACACAATTTATTTATATATATATATATATTATTATTATTATTATTATTATTATTTATATATAAGCTTTCACGTTGTGTCTGCTTGAAGAAAAATTGGTTGAAGTAAAAAAATATTTTTTAAAGACTCAAATCAAACTCGTTGGTCCGTTCTGATGAACTGAGTAAATGCTGAACTTTAGCACCAGACTGTTATATGTTTTAGTACTAATTATAAGACTTTATGATTGTCTTTTTTTCTTAAACTAAATTTGCTGTGTGTGTGTGTGTGGTGTTATAGGTGCTCCAGAATGCTGTGAATGTGAAAGAAGATGCAGTGGAGGGCTGTGTGACACAAATAGTGAAGGAAAAGAACATTAACGAGCAAAAAGATCCAAAGTAAATGTTTCTGCAACTGGTTTTATTTTTTAGAAACAGTGTGTGTGTGTGTATATATATATATATATATATATATATATATATACACAGTGGTGTGAAAAACTATTTGCCCCCTTCCTGATTTCTTATTCTTTTGCATGTTTGTCACACAAAATGTTTCTGATCATCAAACACATTTAACTATTAGTCAAAGATAACACAAGTAAACACAAAATGCAGTTTTTATATGATGGTTTTTATTATTTAGGGAGAAAAAAAATCCAAACCTACATGGCCCTGTGTGAAAAAGTAATTGCCCCCTAAACCTAATAACTGGTTGGGCCACCCTTAGCAGCAATAACTGCAATCAAGCGTTTGCGATAACTTGCAACGAGTCTTTTACAGCGCTCTGGAGGAATTTTGGCCCACTCATTTTTGCAGAATTGTTGTAATTCAGCTTTATTTGAGGGTTTTCTAGCATGAACCGCCTTTTTAAGGTCATGCCACAACATCTCAATAGGATTCAGGTCAGGACTTTGACTAGGCCACTCCAAAGTCTTCATTTTGTTTTTCTTTAGCCATTCAGAGGTGGATTTGCTGGTGTGTTTTGTTTCATTGTCCTGCTGCAGCACCCAAGATCGCTTCAGCTTGAGTTGACGAACAGATGGCCGGACATTCTCCTTCAGGATTTTTTGGTAGACAGTAGAATTCATGGTTCCATCTATCACAGCAAGCCTTCCAGGTCCTGAAGCTGCAAAACAACCCCAGACCATCACACTACCACCACCATATTTTACTGTTGGTATGATGTTCTTTTTCTGAAATGCTGTGTTACTTTTACGCCAGATGTAACGGGACACGCACCTTCCAAAAAGTTTAACTTTTGTCTCGTCGGTCCACAAGGTATTTTCCCAGAAGTCTTGGCAATCATTGAGATTATTTTTAGCAAAATTGAGACGAGCCTTAATGTTCTTTTTGCTTAAAAGTGGTTTGCGACTTGGAAATCTGCCATGCAGGCCGTTTTTGCTCAGTCTCTTTCTTATGGTGGAGTCGTGAACACTGACCTTAATTGAGGCAAGTGAGGCCTGCAGTTCTTTAGATGTTGTCCTGGGGTCCTTTGTGGCCTCTCGGATGAGTTGTCTCTGCGCTCTTGGGGTAATTTTGGTCGGCCGGCCACTCCTGGGAAGGTTCACCACTGTTCCATGTTTTTGCCATTTGTGGATAATGGCTCTCACTGTGGTTCGCTGGAGTCCCAAAGCTTTAGAAATGGCTTTATAACCTTTACCAGACTGATAGATTTCAATTACTTTTGTTCTCATTTGTTCCTGAATTTCTTTGGATCTTGGCATGATGTCTAGCTTTTGAGGTGCTTTTGGTCTACTTCTCTGTGTCAGGTAGCTCCTATTTAAGTGATTTCTTGATTGAAACAGGTGTGGCAGTAATCAGGCCTGGGGGTGACTACAGAAATTGAACTCAGGTGTGATAAACCACAGTTAAGTTATTTTTTAACAAGGGGGGCAATCACTTTTTCACACAGGGCCATGTAGATTTGAAGTTTTTTTCTCCCTAAATAACGTAAGCCTTCATTTAAAAACTGCATTTTGTGTTCAATTATGTTATCTTTGACTAATAGTTAACGGTTTTGTATGAGCAGAAACATTTAAGTGTGACAAACATGCAAAAGAATAAGAAATCAGGAAGGGGGCAAATAGTTTTTCACACCCCTGTGTATATATATATATATATATATATATATATATATACCCTATTCATTATTGTAATAATCGATCATTGTAGGTTTAAGGTGACTCTTCATCAGTGCCTCATACAAATAAGTGGTTATAACACCCTGTTCGTGACGGTCGAAGAGTTACGAAAAGAGGTGTTCGACTCTGACAACAAAGAACACGAGAAGATGCTCCTTAAGGTGAGAGTGATCCGAGATTCTTATTAACCTTCAGTCAGATTTATTACTTTATTTCAGAGGAGTTAAGGGTGGGAGCGGATGAGGCAGGATTTCTCAGAAACACCAGCAGTTAGACTGACCGGGGAATCGGAGAGACAAAAAAATGAGGGGAAAAAAAGATCTATTCTTCAGGAGTTAGAAGTTAGTATTTATTTAGATATAAGGTTTGATCTTGCGAGAAAACCAGAAAGAAAACACAAATAAAGAAGCTGCTTATTATAAATTTTGTGGCCACCCTGGAAATTGGAGAACATTTTGAAGAAAATACTGTTTACACCCCCTCCCTCCCTCCCACCCAAGGTCTAAAGGGACAACCAAAAAAAAAAAAAAAAAACAGTTCATCTTTCCTTTAAAAAGTTGCTACTGAAAAAAGTACTATCATTCTGTCACTAGATGGCGTCCTTGGCACTCATGACCCAATTAAAGAGGATATGGTCCCACAGAAAAAGTAAAACTTATGGCCACACTAAACTATACCTCTGGTCATAAGAAGTCACACTTCGTTCTGCTTCCACAGCAAGCTAGAACCAGTGTGAAGTTGCCACCGACATCTGCTTTTGAGACCAAGCTGAATTCCTATCCTTCATCGTCGTGACTGTAACTGAGAAAGAGTGGAGAGATAAAAAAATGATGAACATTTGGCTAATAAAGTGCAGACGACTCCACATATTTCTTGGAAAATCAAATCGAAGACTGCAACTCCATACCTGCTTTAAGATATCACTCCCCTGGAGGGACGAAGCAGTTACTCCAGCCGCTAAATGCAAAATGTTAAACTTTGAGATCATTTGAGCGAGAATTAGTGATGTTGTTAAACTACGAAATAATGTAAAAAAATTTAAACACCTGGTATATGTACAGTATATACTGTAAACCTTATTAAAAAACTGTAGTTGTGAACAAAATGCTGCGTTAGAGGAATATGATTCTTCTGGATGGTTTCTCCAGGATTGTTAGTGTTCAATAGTTTAAGGAGTTTAGATAGTTTGAAATATTTAATATTTAATTAATTGAGTGTATCAGATGACAATATTAAACTGCTCCACATTGTTTGATGTTTATTGGTCAGTTGTGGGATTTGCTGATGCCATCCGTTAAGCTGGAATCTCGAATCAACAAGCAGTGGGGCAACATCGGCTTTCAAGGTGACGACCCGAAGACTGACTTCAGAGGGATGGGCATGCTCGGTCTGGTGAACCTCGTGTACGTCTCACATCATCAAAAGTGTATGTAACTGATCTCTCCTGTTGGTTTTGGTGCTTTTTAGGAACACTTTCTGTGTGTGTCTTCTCAGGTTCTTCAGTGAGAACTATACTAAAGCAGCATGGCAAGTCCTGTCCCACGCCAATCATCCCTCACTGGGGTAAAACCATTTTTACTTATTTAAATACATCAGAAGGATTTTGTTTGTTTGTTTTAGACCTCATTGGCAGTTTAGTGTGTTTCTCCACACAGGTACTCTTACGCCATAGTGGGTATTAACCTGACCGAGATGGCCTACAGTTTACTGAGGAGCGGTGCTCTGAAGCCTCACTTCTACAACACCGTGGCAGGGAAACCACACATGCACCACTTCCACCAACTATACTGTGAGTCATTTAAGAAAAGTTATTAACCTTTTAGTCCTACCAGTCTTACACACACACACACACACACACACACACACACACAACACTACATACTATATGACTCAAGGACTTGACAGTGGGCGTGTTAGATTACTAGATAAAGTATATATAAAAAAAAAAATTATGTGAAAAAAGGTCACCCAAAGGTATGTCTACAACTCAAGTGTGCATTCTGGAGTTACGTGCAGTTCATTATTTGTCTCAGATGTGGCCTCCCTCAAGACACAAAAGCGAAAAACATGCACTACATTATATTTTATTCACCTTTTAAAAAGTTGTGTAAGCTTTATTTTTTTTAAGCCACAAATCTTATCTTGGATCAGCGTCAAGAGTGATTATTTTATTATTATTATTTTTAACCTATGTCCTCTGATGACTGATTAGGTGTCTGTGTATCAAGATTTGCTGCGAAAGTAGTTTACACAGTGATAACTATCAATGTCATGTATTCAATGGAATTTCTGTATATTTCATGATACGACTGCTGTTCTGAAAGCTAAAATAATTAATAATTGTTTCGATGATGCTATAGATGAAGATATTTTCTCAAAAAGTGATTTAGACATAGCTGGATTAATATAATAAAGCACAACATGTTTCACATAATTGTGAAGGAAAACAAAAAAGACAGCATGGTGTCATAATATTTAGCACCAGGGCTGCAGGGCTGAGGGTTCAAGTCCCCATCCTTTTAGCAGATTAGGCTAATTGTGGTTTCCAGTAGTTCCAGCAGTTCAGTTGCTCTCTGATTTAAATAAATTAAAATTTAAAAATATGTAAAAAAAAATTTGCCTCTCGATAAAGAAGTGAAAAAACACTACGGTGTAATACAGTTTAAATCGTATTCAGTCACTAATGCTTATATAAGGTGGCTGAGAAAACTGTAAACAAAATACCAAATGAGGAAACTCGGACAATTCAGTCAAACCAAAAAAAGGTTGGTGTAGTTTGTGAATTTGATTCGCAACCTACATCTAACTTCTTCGTTTTTTTTTGTTGATTTATATTGCTGATTGTATGAGACATCTGTCACTCAAAATATACAGGAAGTATCTTACGGACAAAACTCACGAAATTTAAATGCCACAAGGCTGCAGTACTTCTTGTGTGGCAGATGTCTCGTCCAATCAGCAGTAAGAATTTAATTAGCAAATTATACCTCGTAGTCGTTGTATTTTTTTGTTATGTCAGTTTGTTTTTGAATTTTTGGTTTTGGTTTTGTTATTTTGTTTTGCACTTCTCAGCCACTGTACTTATTGAAAAAAAACATTGATGTACTTTAGCTTTGTCTGCAACTTGGCATTTCATCCAGCCTATTTTTGTGTTTTCATTTATTTATTTATTTATTTAAAGGTTACCTGGCGTACGAGTTCGATAGGTTCTGGGTGGAGGAGAAGCCCGCGAGCATCATGGAGTTTAACATCTACAGAGAGAAGTTCCACGACAAGGTGAAAGGACTCCTTCTCGACCCGGAGGTCTCCCTGGTGTTAAAGATCGGATCTAAAAACTGCCCAGATGATTAAGGCTTTTTTTTTTTTCTCTCCCTTCCTATGACGGATTAAAAAAAACATATGACTGAATAATAAGTTTTAGGTACGTCCCTCTCATAATGCTTCCTGGTTTTAAACACGTAGCAGATTTATAAACCGTGAGATTATTCCTGAACCACGATACTGTAGAGCAGATTTAAGACCTATTAATAGAATTTTATTTTATTTTTGGACATACTTATTAACAATTATGAACAATTCTCCTCATACTTGAAGTTCATGGTTCCTGTTGGTTTCCTCAGTGTTTATCTCAGGAATTTGATATTTATGACGATAGGAATAATCGTATACAGTATATATATATATGAATATGATCCAAATGAACGTCGTGTTATGATATATTGTCTCTCATATGGACAATTGAGTGTGTTTTTGCATGTTTTAATGCTTTTTCCATGTTTTGTTGCTAATACCTTTTCGGACCCTGCAGAACACTAGTTAAGCTTTGGAACGGGTCTCGATGATTTTTGTGTTACATGTATTATTTTTTTAATCAGTAACAGGAAAAATACTATGGTATACGGTGCTAGTGTTCAAATGAAAGTCATAGTTTGGCTTGAAATAAAATTTTCCTTATTTCTTCCCCCCAAGAATAAACATTTTGGTGTCGACCAACAGTTAGAAGAAGCTCAAGGCATTTGATGAAGTGTCGTGCACACGTGTTTCTCTAGAATATAACTTGGATGTCAGAAATCCAGACTTTAGATCTCCTACATAAGTGTAAACTAAGTGTAAAGTATAAAGAGAGAGATTGAAAAGGTGAACGTGGGAGCGTTAGTACCTTAAGAACAGATGCAAGAGGAGACAGGAAGAGGAGCATCATGGGAGATTCAACATGTTAATATCAGATCTATGAGGAAGAGAGCAGGAGAGTAGAACTAACTTCTTTTATGTAAAGTAACTCCCTAACAATGAGACACATCAAACATCATGCAAGGAAGAATCACTTTTAAGGTGAATCTACTGATGTATTCAGTTCTGCAAGCTCTAAGATGTTTAAGGCAAATCTAATCTGATCATGACGTGAAACTGCTAGTAAGCGACAGGAAATAAATAATTTTATACGTACAGTCATGTGAAAAAATTAGGACACCCTTTGAAAGCATGTGGTTTTTTGTAACATTTTTAATAAATGGTTATTTCATCTCCGTTTCAACAATACAGATAGATTAAAGTAATCCAACTAAACAAAGAAAACTGAAGAAAAGTCTTTTCAAGATCTTCTGTAAATGTCATTCTACAAAAATGCCTATTCTAACTGAGGAAAAAGATAGGACACCCTTGCCCCTAATAGCGAGTGTTACCTCCTTTGGCTGAAATAACTGCAGTGAGACGGTTCTTGTAGCCATCTACCAGTCTTCGACATCGGTCTGAGGAAATTTTACCCCACTCCTCAATGCAGAACTTTTTCAGCTGTGAGATGTTTGAGGGGTTTCTTGCGCGTACAGCCCTTTTCAAGTCACCCCACAGCATCTCAATGGGATTCAAATCTGGACTTTGACTTGGCCATTCCAGGACTCTCCATTTCTTCTTTTTCAGCCAATCTTTGGTTGATTTACTAGTATGTTTTGGGTCATTGTCATGTTGCATGGTCCAGTTCCGCTTCAGCTTTAATTTTCTAACTGATGGTCTCACATGTTCTTCAAGCACCTTCTGATACACAGTAGAATTCATCGTGGATTCTATGATGGTGAGCTGACCAGGTCCTGCTGCAGCAAAGCAGCCCCAAACCATGACACTTCCACCTCCATGCTTCACAGTTGGTATGAGGTTCTTTTCTTGGAATGCTGTGTTTGGTTTACGCCAAACATGTCCTCTGCTGTTGTGTCCAAATAATTCAATTTTGGACTCATCTGTCCAAAGAACATTATTCCAGAAGTCCTGGTCTTTGTCAACTTTATCTCTGGCAAATGTCAGTCTGGCCTCGATGTTTCTCTTGGAAAGCAAAGGTTTCCTCCTTGCACACCTCCCATGCAAGTTAAACTTGTACAGTCTCTTTCTGATTGTAGAGGCATGTACTTCTACATCAACAGTAGTCAGAGCCTGCTGTAGTTCTCGAGATGACACTTTAGGGTTTTTGGAGACCTCTTTTAGCATCTTGCGGTCTGCTCTTGGGGTGAACTTGCTGGGGCGACCAGTCCTGGGCATGTTGGCAGTTGTTTTGAAAGCCCTCCACTTGTAGACTATCTTCCGGACAGTGGAATGGCTGATTTCAAAATCTTTTGAGATCTTTTTAAATCCCTTCCCAGACTCATAGGCTGCTACAATCTTTTTTCTGAAGTCCTCTGACAGCTCTTTTGTTCTCACCATGGTGCTCACTCTCACTTCAACAGTCAGGAGCACACCAAACTAAATGTCTGAGGTTTAAATAGGGCAAGCCTCATTCAACATGCAGAGTAACGATCTACTAATTATGTGCACCTGGTGTGATATACCTGTGTGAGATCTGAGCCAATTTAAGAGGGAATACATGTGAGGGTGTCCTATCTTTTTCCTCAGTTAGAATAGGCATTTTTGTAGAATGACATTTACAGAAGATCTTGAAAAGACTTTTCTTCAGTTTTCTTTGTTTAGTTGGATTACTTTAATCTCTCTGTATTGTTGAAACGGAGATGAAATAACCATTTATTAAAAATGTTACAAAAAACCACATGCTTTCAAAGGGTGTCCTAATTTTTTCACATGACTGTACATGAGCTGAGGAGCATTTCCAAATATCCGAATGCAAAAAAATGGCTTTAATGATCGCTATGATCAGTCCCATTACTGTGTGTGGTGTGACGTCCCCAAATTGAATTTCTAACTTTGATTTAATACGTCTTTTTTTTTAATTATTAGAAAAATGTAGAATTAAAAGCCTCTTATTAAGCATGGACGTATATCTGAAGAACATCTCTTAAGGAAGTATCAGGGATTGATTGTAAGTCCGGCAGATTGGCTTGGATCTCCCCCACTCCCCACACCCCACTGGATGTGTGTCGACTCATTTGTAAATTATAAGGTTCAATAATACGGTGAATTACAAATGACTTTGGACTAAAACAATAATCATGCTCTTAGCTGGACATTTCAATTCAGATTTTTCTGGCCAAACTATTTCTTTGATTAGCGAACAGGGTTAATTCTCTCTGTATTACTGTTGCTTTGCACAGCTAATGTTAATAAATAAACTAGTGGTTCAATGTAATCAGTGATGATATTATTATTTGAGGTTGAAGCCCACGTACGTGTCTCTGTCTTTCTGTGCCGCAGAACTTTCTGTCTAACTTATTAATACAGAGAAATCACATTCTGTAAGGTTGAGTATCTTACGCCTTGTTTACACTAAGTTGTCCTTTTTTTGGTGGTCAGACAAATACACTCCCTGTTCAGTAATCGGAGAGTGAATCACAGATGAGAAATGGAAAAAGTAGATAAAAGGATAAAGATGAAGTTTTGTCTTAAAACGACTTCAGCGTGTTACAATTCACTTATACCACTTCAGCGCTGTTATTTTAGTGAAAATATGAACTAATCCCAGTAAAAATATTCACTTTATCTTTTCTAATTAATATCTATAGGTGCAGGTGTTTGTTTACATTGAGACAGTAGCGCATTAGTAGATTATTTTTAAAGTAGATTATTAAATCCGACTTATACGATACTGTGCAAAAGTCTTAGGCACCATATTATATGCTTTACCAATATTATTATATATGTTTATTCAGTATTTCCATATATAATTTTAAAATATAACTTAAAAATGTGGTTGAGATGGGTGTTTAGCTATGGAGTGTGCGTAAGTGAAATAAAAACGAGCTTTTAATTTTAGCTAAATATATATATTTATTTTAGAATATTTTCAAGTGGTGAGTAAACATACAGTAAACATTTCTACATAAATTAAAAACACATCATCCTTTTTTTTTTTACAAAACAACGGATTCGTTTAATATTATTTATAATAATAATAATAATTATAAAAACAAAGATGGTGTACAGACAGTGTTGTGTCTTAAAGCCACATTTTATGTTTGAGTAGTTTAGTCAAAGTGCAGAACGTGGCTTATCGTCATCTATTCGTCATCTGCCACAACAGCATCGGATCTGTACGTTATAAAGCATCATTACACACGAAACAGACTCTGAGAGAAATGATCGTTATTACAATGCAATAAACATAAACTGGCTACGTTTACATCCCTCTCAAAATCGCTGTACAGAATAAAGCTTAGGGTGAGCGTCCATTCTTCTTCCTCTCCTCCTTTAGTTAGGGTTAATAAATTAAATACTCGGCCGGCTGCTTCTGCTGATTCGTGTCAATCAACCAATGGCAGCTCGTTCAGTGAGTGAGTGAGTCAGTGCGTTCAACAGACTGTAGGAGCAGCAGTCTTTTATTCATTTACTCTATATCGGGGCTTCCATCCTCTTTTTGGAGGCCATCATGGCTCTCTTCAGCTGCTCGAAGGACACAAACATGACGACGTTCCAGGATCCCAGTCTGAGGAACGAAGGCACGAATCTGGAACGAAGTGCACAGAAATGTTCAAACGACAGAAATATCACAAGAGAAAATTTATACAGAACAATTATATTAGCTTTAAAGCTCCACTGCATAACTACAATAGCATTAAGTGACTGAATATCAAATTGCCTCCGGCCAAAAAAACATGGTATCGGTGCTAAGAAGTGTCTTCCCTCAGGTGAAAAAGTTAATTTTTTACATAAGATCATATAACAACATTTTTCATAATCCTTAATGCTTCTTGTCTTTTGATCCATTAGTCAGATAAAAAGAAACACATTTGCTAAAATACAATTTCATTCCCTTTCATGTTTTAATGTCGGTTACTTTTTTAAATTCAAATCTTTCAACGATCTTAACTGTCACTCATGTGAAACTCGGTCAGTTTATATTTCACATGAACCTGAAAAAGTGTTTTATTCTAAAATGCAAAATTAAAATGTTGAAGATATTGCAACATGAATTTGACATGGTTACAGACACTACAGAATTTTAACAATAATTATTGCAAAAAGCAATAATATAGCTTTCTATGTTTAATGGCCACTTAATGTGAGCTGTGTTTACTTTGGAGAATTTAACCAAAAAACACTTTGTAATTGCAATTTGGGGGAAAAACAAAAAAATCATTAATTTTGTATTTCAACAGTTTTTACAGGTCATATGCTTCTAGAAGTTTACACCAATTTTAATATCAATAATATCAGTGTGAAGGTTGATCTTACCCTTTGTAAAAGGCCGTTGGTCCTTCTTTGGTCATCATGGTCCAGGCACAGTGGATGGCGCTGTTGTACTGACCGGGAGGAGAGTTCATGTATCGAGTCTTCACCACATCCACGGGCGAGGCGATGACCGTGGTGATGAAGCCGGCGCCGAACGCAGAGACGAAGTGACACGGCAGGTTATCTGGAATGGAGCGTACGGCGTAAAATACAGAATCGGAAATGTTAAAAATATATATCCTGTACATAGCGAATAGGTTGAAGCACATTTTCTGAAAAATTATTTTTAAATATTTAAAGATCAATCAGGTGAAATAAAGGCTGTTAGAAAGACAGATGTGAATTTCAGGAGCTTTTATGTCAGTATTTAAACTATGCAACATACAGATGTGTGTTGCTCATTGGTACACTTTTGGTTATGTAGTGTATTTGGCGGAGCCAACATCATATTAAACACCATGGATTAAGAGTTGGATGTTACTCAAGTTCATATGCATGTGAAGGCAGGTGAGCCAATACTTTTGGCAATATAGTGTAGTTGGCTAAAACAAGACCGGTATGATCTGAACTCTGACTGCAATGGACCTTTTTTTTTTTTGCTGACTGTCGTTTGTAGTTGACGCTGTAAGACTTTACGGTAGATTCTGTTAAACTGCATGTGTTTTAGCTTTGTGTGTGTGTTTGTTGGGTTAAAAAAAAATACACTAAACTCTAAAAACATGTTATTGACTAAACACTTTTAGGAGATTACGTTCTCAGAAAACACGTACCTTTGCAAAATCTTTAACAAATATGCAGCAAAAAATCTATGTATTGAAGACGTAAAATAACAAAAGCCTGTAATGCTAACGCAGGCCGCGCGAAACCTTGCCTTAGTTATTATTCCCTTTTTTTTTCTTTTTATTTATAGACAACTTTTTTGTTTTAAAAAAAAAAAAAAATCACCATTCAACAGGATTAAAAATGCACGGTCTTCAAAGCAGTTTTTATTTTTATCCATGTCATGTTCTTTCCTGTGACTGTAGCACATTAGCGCTGACTATCGCTGAACATTTGCCATGTGCTGACGCGCACGCTGTCGGCGTCTCATCCTTATTTGGCGAACATTAATAAATAGAAAGTGCATTCTTGGATTTCTCCATGTGCTGTTATATAATCTAACAGGCTGCGCAACAGTGTGATTCTGTGAAGCTGATAAGACAGAACACAGTGCTTTTGAACTCTTGTCACACCTTTGGCCCGGTCCTATCAGCATTCAGCAATACCTGGCACGTATTCCGCATAGTCTGCATCGACCATTATCATCTACAACCATGCTTTGTCCTTTAGTGAGACACCTACTGTACCCTTTAAAAGTTATTTTAAAATTAATTTTAATTTTAAAAGTAATTTTACTTTCATTTTGCTTATTTTTTTCTTTTATTAATTAGATGTTTTGCATGTACAAGTGGGTTTTTTTTATTATTTAATGTGTATTCTGATCAGTGTTGCCAGAAATATGTGTAAATTATAGATTTTAATTTGTAAATATGAATCTAAATTTTAAATGCCTGCAAGAGATGGATGACTGGAAGCTATTTTAAGCCAACTTTACTCTCCTATCGTTATGCAACCTCGATTTTAATTGATCAGAATTATAATGTACGGAACAAAGTCCCAGTGATAAGCATCGCCTTATAAACTGAACTGCTTGATGCTTGGCCTCGGACATGGAGTTATTTAAATGTCTGCTGAATGGAGCACTAAGGGTCGTGTACAGGACGTCTCACGAGATGTTCTTTATTAGAAAATAATCAGTCAAGAGATTTTTATCAGCAGGCTGCATAGAGGACGGGAGGTGTGCGCATTCTGACCAATCGGCGTTAGGCGTAAACAGATGCCGTGGTTGGATTTTGGATTTTGGTCTAATAAACTGGCCTCGACTGGAATCGGATGCATTGTTGTTTGTGAGGGCAGGTTTGAAGGTTAATCTGATTTCCGACCAGCGCTTGAAATATGCTGAGTTACTAATAATTCCGTATCAGTTTTATATTATGTGTTGTTAACCTATGCCTTCTCAGCATTTTAAATGAATTAGGTTTTTAAGCAAACGTACCTGACATCAGCTTGTGTCCAAGAATGGCTTCTTTGATAAGATCATAAGAGACGAGCTCGGTGCAGTTGACCAAGGCATTCCTGGTGATGTTGGGTAGCGTTCCTGTTAATGTTAAAGTTAATAAAATGCATTATTAGAATATTGCATTAGGGTGATCGATTAATCTTGAGTACACACTTCAACTGATCTAATTCTGAGCTGATACCATCTAATCTGCTTTTGAAGGAGAAAATGGCAAAAAAAAAAAAAATTTTAAAGGACAGTTTACAAGTCTCATCCTAAATCTAATCCTTTATTTTTATTGTCAACCTGTTGCAGGTTTGACTTTGTGTGCTGTTTTATAGTAACATATTACACGTTAAACAGCCACCTTTAGACTTTCATTGGCGAATTTCGAGTAAACAGGTTTATCCTTCCATTCTCAGTAAAAGGAAGTGAGTTTAAATTTTGTCCGTGATTTTTAGGCTTCCAAAAAATAAATCACATGAGGAAGGAATTGTAAATAACATGATAAATTATGAAAACCAACTTAGGAAAACTGCTCTGCAGCAACTTCAGAACCAGGATTGATTGAACTCTTGTTGTTAGAATTTTGTCATTGTTACATAAACGCATTTCAATTCAATACATTTTTACTTGATCAGAACTTTTAACTACAAGCTTTACAGAATCCGAAGTGTGTGAGAAAATATGTACTGTTACACATGTTCTGTGCATCATGAACTAACATCCACAGACCTTTCCAGAGTCCGCGCAGGCCCTCCAGGAGGAAGATCTGCCTGTACGCCTGCATGGTCCCATTGTAGCGGCGAGCGACTCCGTGCAGGTTCATCTGGGCCTGGAAGCGCACCTTCACCACATCTGTGGGCTGAGCCACGGTCACCGCCATCGCCCCGGTGGTGCAGCCGGCCAGGATACGGATACCTACGTTAGGGTCTGTAGATAAAACAATAGGGCTCAAATTAAACTCAAAGACCCTGGTTTATAAAAAAACACTTTATCGGGTGCCAAGTTATCTATGTGGTGGGAAAATGTAACCATTGACTATTAAAAAAAAAATATTGAACAGAAATAAAATTTGCCATAATATAAAAAAACATGAATAATAAAATTTTTCTTTTAACTAATGGAGTTTGTTTATTCCTTCCTGTGCACATATTTATTATCTATAATATACAGTACTGTGCAAAAGTCTTAGGCACTGTATTATCTGTAGTTCAAATTGTTATTTTTAACCAAAAATAAACTGTATGTAAAGTACATTTTTGTTATGTTTATGTTTAAAGTACATGTTTGTTATGTACATTTATGTTACATGTCTGTATTTTTATGTCCAAAACCATTCACTATTTCCAAACATACCTTTCTATTTCTAAGCAAAACCCAGGAGCCTACATTAGTTTTTGTTTGTTTGCTTGTTTGTTTGTTTGTTTCCATCTGAAAACTGGTATGATGTAATAAGTTGTTTTCTTTACAGGCAGGAAAATATTCTTCTGTAATGTTATTTGTTTATAATTTTTTTAAGTTATGTTTGGAAATATTAAAAGGTTTTGTATATAATAATGGAGACATAATAAACACATATAAAATTTGTACTAAAGATAAAATACAGACTTATAGCCTAAGACTTTTACACAGCTTTGTGCATGGAACACTAGCTAGCCCTTTTATTCAACTTATTCCCCATGGGAATAAAAAAAAAAGATAAAAACAAAAATAAATAAAGTTTTTTTTTTAAAAAAAGATCAGTGGAAATACAAAATAACATAAATAAAAACTGTTGGAATTATTATAAATGGAATTAGTCTGTTTAGTAATTTAAGGAAGGATTTAGCTTTTTCTGTATAAAATATCTGTAAATAAATATAAACTGTAAAAATTCAACAGTAAAAATAGGTACTGTTTAATAACCCAAACAAAAGGAAAGGTCGAAGAAAAAAGATGAGAAAGGTGAAATAGATGGATGTATATATAAATAAATGAAACTTAAAGTGCGGTATTAAATCTAACTCACTGTCTTTCCCTCCTGTGTAAAAACTCTTGACGTTGTCGTAGAGCCCGATTCGTATGGAGGCGAAGGCCATCTGTCTCTGCAGGCCGGCCACCAGGCCGTTATAGAGCGAGCGCGGCCCCTCAGTCCTCACCATGGTGCTGATCGTCCCAAACACACCACGATAACGGATGTTCTTAGTTGCTTCTACTGCTGCCTTCTCACCCTGGATCTGAACACAAAACAGATCAGAGCAGAAATCAGAGCGTTTCTGGGGAAAATCTCATGAGAAATGACGGCGAGTTAGAAAGTAGCATGCTGAATGTACAGTACTGTAGCTGCACAGGGACAGAACATGTGTCTCCAGATTGATTGATTCTTTTAAAACTTCTTATAAATCTTTTGAGGCTTAATATTTTTTGATTTATTAGAGATAACGCCTGAATCCACTGTGTCAGCTGATAAATCCTACACCAGCATTAACTCACTCATCTTCTATACGGCTTTATCCTGTATTCAGGGTCACGGGGACCTGGAGCCTATCCCAGGAGACTTAGAGCACAAGGCGGGGTACACCCTGGATAGGGCGCCGATCCATCACAGGGCACACACACATACACACCCTCATTAACACACTATGGGCAATCTGGGAACGCCAATTAACCCAATCTACATATCTTTGGACTGTGGGAGGAAACCAGAGTCCATGGAGTAAACCCACCAAGCACGAGGAGAACATGCACACAGAGGGAATAGAGCCTGGCTGGGAATCGAACCCAGACCCTGGAGGTGCAAGGGATTATTAATCAAACTGAACGAAGTTATATCTCGCTTTTTCTGAATATCAGGTGTGATATTCATATATATGCATATTGTAGTTATTTTTTTGTGTTTTTTTCTTAAAAATGTTTAATGTGGATAATGTTTTAGTCATTCATCTGTCTTTAGTAAACATTATTTTTACCCTGTTAAGGGGAGACAAGGATAAATCCTGAGACTGGGTGCGAAGAGTAAACACAGTGTAGGTCAACATGTTTTTACAAAGTGGAAGGAAACTGCAGTCACAAGGAGAACAGAGAACATGACCTATCTAAGTATCTTAGAACTAGTCTATCAGTCAGCGTTTAACCTGAGACAGATGAACCCTGACACACAAACAATGCAGTGTTAATCGAATGAGGTTCAGAAGGTTCAAATGTCATATCAGTGTTCAAGTGCATTTTAGTAAGTGTAAGAGGATCATGTTTAAACTAGACAGTGATTTAGAGCACTGGACTGTGTGTGTGTGTGTGTGCGTGTGCGCGTGTGTGTGTATGTGTGTGCGTACCTGTAGCCGGACTTTAGCTGTGTCCAGAGGGAAGGTGACGAGGTCGGCGATGCAGGCGGCTGTACCCGCGCTCAGTACCTTCACTCCCAGAGGAGGAGGAATATCAGATGGCTTCAGTCCTACCATGATCACAGCTACACACACACACACACACACACACACAAAGAGAGAGAAAGAGTCACTAAGTGCTTAGTTAGGGGACAAAAAAATGTATCCAATTATATTTTTTGAGGAATGATAACACAATACAACAATATTGATACTAAATACTAAACAATGGTGGACTTGTAACAGACATTAAAGAAAGTAAAGAATTTAACAATAGAAACATTTTTATTCTTATAGAAAGACTATCTACCTAACTTCTAGATCGTTTTACTTTTCTACTAGCAGGCGTCAGCAGAAAATGCTATTATTTTCAAGTTTTTTTATTATATATTTTTAAATAATCTAAATGGTCCACTAACAGAGTAAACCTACAGCTACCTTACTTTAAATAAAATGAGTTTAATCATGTATTTCTACAGTGTAACATATAGAACTAATGTACAGTATATATTCACTCAATCTAAAAATCAAGAGAATATCAGGGATAAAACCTTTAAAATACTATATATATATATATATATATATATATATATAATACTTAGGAGCATACTAATGCTAATTTAATGCCCCAATTAAATTATTTACATCATAACTTTAAAAAAAGATGTTAAGATAAAATTAAATTATTATGCATATATATATAAGTTATAATATAATATATATAAGTATTTAAGTTTCTCAAAGCAAACATTTAGAACAAATTTAATGAATAATGAATTTGTTTTAATAGTAAGTACAGTATCATTGCAATTAAACATCTCCAAACGGTGCATGTAGAACTTACTGTATTCGGGAATCTGGGATTCATTTCACATTTTATTTAAAAAACTCATCTGTTTCAGTAAAATTCCTAACTAGACTAAATGTTAAATGATGTAATGGTGTAAGATTTAATCCCAGATCGAATCCATATTAAGGAAAAGTTCTCTGAGTGAGTAATGATCATCTGGAAAAAGGTGTTACTTACATTTTCAAGCTAGTCCTCGGGGAATCCCTTCTGAGATCGGGGTGGTTCTGTGTCCGAAGCAGACGGCTTGGATTAAATCCTGAGAAAGAAACATTAATCTGTCTGTCTTTATATAATCCATCATTTCTGCAGACACTTGGAGAGGCGTTTCCCTGCAGTCATGACTAAAACTCAAAGTCCAACCACAAACAGAGTGTCAATGTCCACTTCAGCACACACACACACACACACACACACACACACACATTTCATAAAAGATACGAAAGCTTTAAAACTGCTTTCTCTAGGAATCTGTACTGTAGGTGTTTCACTTTTTTATTATCTTTTGCTCTACTATGGTTTATTACTAAAACGTTTAACTTTAGAGAGATTTTTAATAAGGTGTTTGCTTTACACTCTGTCAAAACAGACACTTACTGTACTAAAAGTTCTACAAAAGCTACAGGTTATCCTGTTTATTCACTAAATTACTCTGATTGACCCGATTTCCAACAGGGCAGGAGGCTCGCCCGAGCCGTCAGCCAATCAGCGCTCAGCATTCAGGCCAAGCACTCTGGACTTGGACGAGGTGATTGGACATCCAGTGGAGTGATGTTTATCGCATATTATTATCAAGTCCACATCATAAGAGTGTTGATATTATAAGTGGTGTGAGTATCTGGTGCTTCTTTTATTGTATACTAGCGTTAGTAGAGTTTGTAGAAACAGTTAAAAGGTTAAAGCTAAAAAGAATCTGATCAGATTTAATGTAATTAGTGTTATTATTATTATTATTATTATTATTATTATAGCTCGCAGCCCATGTACATGTCTGCCTCAAGACAACCTTAATAATCGTCTCTTCCAGTAGAATAAGTTTGCTGAAAACTGAATTTTACAAAGTAAAATGAATAAATAAATAAACATTGGTGACACTTCTAGACAATTTATAAATATAGACAGAATTTTTTTAAGTGTACATTTAGGCATTTGTCAGACGCTCTTATCCAAAGCGACTTACTGTACAAAAGTGCTTTAAAGTTTCCATCATTAGAGAAATCCTTCGATCCTTTTACTTTACTAGTAAAAGTTACTACTACCGATCTGCTCACAGCATCATTATTATTGGCATACAGTACACTACTGCTCAAAAGTCTGGAATCACTTGCAAATTTCTTTGATTTTGTTTAGTGATTTTACATTCTACAACAATACTAGAGATTTCAAACCTATGAAATAACACTTATGGAATTAGGTAATTATGTAACAACAACAATAACAGTTGTTAATCCAAGACAAGAAAAGTTCTTGCTAGAACAGTATTTTGCAAAACCCATCAAGCTCATTTACTCATCTTCTATACCTCTTTATCCTGTATTCAGGGTCGCGGGGACCTGGAGCCTATCCCAGGAGACTTAGGGCACAAGGCAGGGCAAACACACACACTATGGGAACGCCAATTAGCCTAACCTGCATATCTTCAGACTGTGGGAGGAAAACCCACCTAACACAGGGAGAACATGCAAACTCCATGCACACAGAGACGGGAATCGAGCCTGGCCGGGAATCAAACTCGGCCCCTGGAGGTGCAAGGCAACAGTGCTAACCACTACACCACCGTGCCACCACCCATCAAGCTCCATGATGAAACTGTCTCTCATGAAGACCTTCCCAGGAAAACAAGACCAAAACTGACCTCTGCTGCAGAGGAGAAGTTCATTCAGAGTCACCAGCCTCGGAAATCACCAATTAACAACCAGAACCTCAGATTAGACCCTTTATGAAGCTTTACAGAGCAGAAGTAGCTAGGTCTGCTGAAAAGCGTCTCTGAAACCACAACACGTCAAACCTTGGAGCACCTGATCTGATGAGTCTCGATTTCTGCTGCAACATTTAGGTCAGAATTTGGCGTAAACAGCGTGAAAGCATGGATCTATCCTGCCGTGTGTCAGCGCTTCAGGCCGGTGCTGCCGGTGTAATGTTGTGGGGAGATTTTCTTGGCACACTTTGGGCCCTTTAAAACCAATTGTGCATGGTTTAAATGTGTTCATCCCTTTATGAGCACATGGATAATGCACCATGGCCACAGGAATTAAAACTATCACAAACTGGTTCCTTGAAAATATGTTTACTGCACTTAATTAACTGGAACAAGCACAGGTGTCCACAATTTTTTGGTGTTTTTTGGTGTAACAAGCAATCTAGGAATTAGGAATGATGTCTACAGATATAAAGGTCTTGTATAAATGTGAATGTGTAACTGAATTAATTTACTATTTCATGATATCTTGATGATAACTAACACTTATGATAGCCAAGTTATCTTCCTCTGAATGCACGAAGGATGTAAACCTGTTAATACCAGTCTGCAGCCTGGTTCAGACAGAGGACACCTAGTGACGTCTGTGACTGAAGTTCATCAGGAGACAGATAACGTTCTTGCTTCACTGCATGTTTTCTCAACGGAGCGACTACGTAAAAATGTGCCCAGCTCACGTAGGGTCTCCTCACTGTTGCAAGAGTTTATTTGATGGCCCTGAAAGGCATCTTTGCTATAGGATATTTGCCATGTAATTATGTTAGAGCTATACCGTGAACCTGCTGCAGGGGCAGGCTCGAACAAACAACATCGAGACTCAAAGCAGGAACATGAACTAGTTGCACTACGTTGGAAATTACTACATCTACCTGCAAAGGTAGACATAAAATCCAAAAACTTTCTTCGTGGGAGCCCCAGTTTAAGTTTGTCCAATTGAGAGCTGAGCCAGTTGGGCCGTCTCAGGTTCTCCAGGGCCCAAAAGCACTGGATATTTTCGTTTTCCAGTCTGGCATTCTGTCAGAGAGTCACGTTAAAGAAGATTCAAGTGCAGACTCAACACGAACAAACAAAACAACTGACATCAAGACTCGAAGCAGGAACATGAACTTGGGAAAAGTAAGCACATCCTGGTAAGATCTAACAAACAACAATAAAAACAGATGTTAGACAAAGACACACTGCCAAACAGAATGGTGCTTTGCACCATCTCAGCATGAGATTTCAGTGTAAAACTGATTAATATTTAAAGTAGAGATCAAGCACGATGCGCTGATGAAACCCTAAGCAATAGTAAAACATTAGGCCAGTGCAAACCTACTGGGAGTTATTGCCCCATCCCCAGTACAGTCCTGACCTCGCTCCAAGCCATTTCCACATGTTAGGGTCATGAAAAAAGTGTTCCTGGGAGACCAGGGTTTCAGACGTAGATCAGACAGACAGTCCGGCGTGCTGAGAACACTTTCCAAACACACGTGAAACATTGGGATAAGTGCAGTAGTGTAGCAGGGGATTATATCAAGTTCAAGTTCAAGTAGGCTTTATTGTCACTTCAACCATATACAGTTAATAGACAGTGAAACCTCCAGGACCAAGGTGCTACATGTAACATAAATTTACAACATAAATTAAGAGAAAAACCAAGCTAGCTAACTAAGAGGCCTAGTTATATGGAGAAATAATTACACTCAGAGCTGTGTTTAACCTGAACACACCTTTTATTGGTATTGTGTTAGCTATGCATTTACGAATAATTACATACATTTCAGTGTCACTGAAGCTTAAATTTTAGACAAAAAATAAAAAATAAAAATAAAAATAAATATATATATATATATAATAACAAGAATTAATATGAAGCGCCACTATGAGATGAAACACGGGTCGTTAGAGCGAACATATCCACAGCAGTCCAAGATGAGGCCGTGTAAAATACCTGAACTGAGAGCGAAGTGTTATGCGCTAAAATCAATTATGTTAAAAAATATGAAAAAAAAATTATGTTATAAATATGTTGTGCCGGATTTAATTTAATCATCTTATTTTCTAATTATTTATATTAGGGAGGGCATTTAGTGTAAACAAGGCGTCAGATACTCAACCCTTACAGAATGTGATTTCTTTGTATTAATAAGTTAGACAGAGAGCTCTGCTGTACAGAGAGACACACAGACATGTACGTGGGCTTCAACCTCAAATAATAATAATAATAATAATAATAATAATAATAATAATAATAATATCACTGATTACATTAAACATCAGCAGATTATTTTTTTTTACTTTTTTTATATAATGATTTTTTATATAAAGACATGTTCTTGATTATATACTCAAACCCGTTGGACCCATTTATACAGTATGTGTTTACTTTAGTTTTTAATTTTAGTAATATTTCCTGCTGCCATGGTAACATGCTGCTTCAAATAAAACTCACTTAAGTGCTAAAAATGCTCAGTCGGAACGTCGACTACAGTGAGCGCCAGCCTGTAAATAAAACACTCTGTACTGAGGGTAAAATCTAACCCACTCGGCTTGAGCGCTGCTGACTCGGCAACCCCAGTGTAGAGAGAGACATACATACAGAGTACATACTGTACTAATGCAATAAGGAGACACAGTGATAAAGACGTGTTAAAAACATGTGATAAACTGATCTGAGGTCTGTTATGACATAATCATTAGGGGAAAAGAAAGGCAAATTCCCAGGAGTTCAAGAACACGGTGTCAACTTCAGTGCCAGTCAGTGCTCCGAGTGTACCGGTTAAACATGAGAAAGGTAAATACAAAGTGACCCAGTAGACAATGAGAAAGGGCTCGAGGCAGCTCGACTGTCCTGATTGGATGAGCAGACCAACACCCGGACCTGCATCATCGACTGAGTGCGATGGAAGAGAATCAGAGAATCGACTCTCTCGCTATGCCTCCTTTAAAATAATGAGCAAAGATCACTATTTATTAAGATTATATATATATTATTGCATATATATAAAACGCACATAATTTGTAAACAAATTTGTGTTAATGCTTTGGCTAAGTAGCATTAAGAAATCAGTATTTGGTGGAATAATAACCCTGGCTTGCAGTTACAGCTTTCATGCGTTTTGGCTCTCCAGCTGTTTTGCATATTGCTGTTGGGTAACAGCTCAGATTTACTTGACGGTTTGTAATCCTCCAGTGCTCTCTTACACCTCTCTAATTTTAGCAAACATTTCAGTATATTTTCTCAAAGGACAGTGCTATAGAAATGAAACTTGGATCAGTGTGCAGCTTGTATAAGTACAGATTTACTGTCCTCTGCAAAGAACTCAACATTACGCCATTATTGTCAAAATACTGCAGCTGGCGACAAAAGTGAGTACACACTAAGTGATGAAGGCTGTATACCTTTAACCATGCAAAGTTACATGTCCTATTCATCATACAGTGTTCGTGTATTTGTCTCCAGGCCTGAACCCTATTGAGCACCTGGGGGACGTCCTCAAGCGGAAGGTGGTGAAGCGCCGTGTGTCTGACATCCAGCAGCTCCATGATGTCACTAAGAGGAGTGGAAGAGGAAACCAGCGACAACATGTGCAGCTCGGGTTAATTCCAAGCCCAGGAGGATTAAGGCCGTGATAGATAACGACGGTGCTAACACAGAATATTGAAACTTTGGACACGGTTTTGACATGTTCACTGAGGTTTGTTGGCAATTATTTCGACAATAAATTCTGCATGTTGAGTTTTTGTTAGAGGATCTGTATGTTGGTGAAATGTGTACTTAATGTTGTGAGACACTATATACTATATACTATAGAGGCACTTAGCGCTCCCACATTAATCACGGCTCTACAGCCAATCAGGGGTGTCTGTAAGCTCACGCACGTGGAAAGAGCGTATAGCGCTTTCCTCCGAGTGTGTTACTCCGCCCCCAACGGTGCATGAGTGAGCAGTTTGAAAAGATGCAGTTGGCTGGCGTCACGTGGTTAAGGGGAAACACGTGATAGTCTTCGGCTCTCCTGACTGAGTGGTAGTAGTAGCCTTAATGTGGGAGCCCTCCAGTGACGGGGAGGAATTGGACACGACTAAATTAGGAAGAAAATCAGAAAGAAAGAAAAAAGGAACAAGGCCATGTTTACCTCCGTGTGGAATCCCCCCTTTTTTTTATAACAGTCTGCAAACGTCTGGGGACTGAGAAGACAAGTTGCTCAAGTTTAGGAATAGGAATGTTTCCCCATTTTTGTCTAATACAGGCTTCTAGTCGTTCAACTGTCTCAAGTCTTCTTTGTCGCATCTTCCTCTTTATGATGTGCCCAACGTTTTCTATGGGTGAAAGATCTGGACTGCAGGCTGGCCATTTCAGTACCCGGATCCTTCTCCTACGCAGCCATGATGTTGTAATTGATGCAGTATGTGGTCTGGCATTGTCATGTTGGAAAATGCAAGGTCTTCCCTGAAAGAGACGATGCCTGGATGGGAGCATATGTTGTTCTTGAACTTGGATATACCTTTCAGCATTGATGGTGCCTTTTCAGATGTGTAAGCTCCCCATGCCACACACACTTATTCAACCGCATACCATCAGAGATGCAGGCTTCTGAGCGGAGCGCTGATAACAACTTGGGTTGTCCTTGGCCTCTTTAGTCCAGATGACATGACGTCCCAGTTTCCCAAAAAAAACTTCAAATTTTGATTTGTCTGACCGCAGTCCATTTTAAATGAGCCTTGGCCCAGAGAAAACGCCTGTGCATTGGATCATGTTTAGATATGGCTTCTTTTTTGACCTATAGAGTTTCCATTACAGAAGCATTCCTGCATGTGATGCAGTGCCGTCTAAGTTTACGGGCAACCAATATGGTCTTCCGGCCTTGACCCTTACCCACAGAGATTGTTTCAGATTCTCTGAATCTTTGGATGATATTATGCACTGTAGATGCTGATAACTTCAAACTCTTTGCAGAGAGAGTGCATTTTTCTCTAAGAAACTTCTTTCTGATATTGCGCCAAATTTTTTGTTGCAGAATTGGAGGAATTGGTGATCCTCTGCCCATCTTGACTTGTGAGAGACACTGCCACTCTGAGAGGCTCTTTTATACCCAATCATGTTGCCAATTGACCCAATAAGTTGCAAATCGGTCCTCCAGCTGATTCTTATATGTATATTTAACTTCTCTGGCTTCTCATTGCTCCCTGTCACAACTTTTTCGGAATGTGAATGTCTCATGAAATCCAAAATAAGCTAATATTTGGCATGGCATTTCAAAATGTCTCACTTTCAACATTTGATATGTTTTCTAAATCCTATGCTAAATAAAATATTGAAATTTGAAACTTCCACTTCATTGCATTCTGTTTTTATTATACAGAGAAGTTTTTGATCTTAGGACTGTGTTCTGTTATTCTCTACAATCAAACGTCCTGGTTTGACTTGAACACACCATGTATCTACATGTAATCTACATCCCCTTTAATAATGATAATCCTTAAAAATAGGCAGCAGGATGGCTTATTGGTTATCATCCTTTCCTTACACATCCAGGGTTGTGTAGGTTCAAATCTCATGTGTATGTGTTTGTACCCTGCGATGGGTGTGTACGCTTCTGTGATGAGCTCCAGGACAGAAAGCTTTGTTTTTCTTTGGTTTCTTTTTCGGTAACATGACAAATTATAGCTGTTATAACATCCAGTGATTACAGGAAATACAATGATGCGGATGCTCCAGAATATTAAATGTAACTCTTGATTAAATTAATAAAAATAAGTCAATATCTGCAGCGTTATCGAAAAAGAGTCAACGTCCTGGTGGTTGGAGTAACTCTGCTCCATGCTGACCCTCATCAAGCCGGGCTCTGTTCATGATTTCCCCAAAACACAAACTTTTCTAATACTTTTTAAATACATTTCTTGCATAATTTTTTTAAGGTTTCAAGATCACGTCTTTTAGATTAGTGTAGAACTTCGGCAGGACAATCCTGAGGCATGCACGGGCCGAAACCCTCAGATAAAAAAAAACAACAACAAATAAACAAACAAACAAACAAACAAAAAAACAGGTCGCACACTTTTCTATAGGTAGCATAGTATTCTTTTGTAATTTTTAATTATTTGGAGCACTTCTTTACAGAACACTTAAAACAACTCACAGAGAAACTACTAAAAACAGCAGCATTAAAATTATTTTTTTTTTTTTAAAAAAACAACAAAACAAAAAAACATGAAAGTGGACGGTCATGCCACATGCGTGTAATGTAGAGGAAGGAAACAGAGGAAAAGGAGGAGAATAAAGAAGTGTAAAGCTTTCAGAAAAGGTCGTGTATGTAGATGTAAAAGAATTCGATCATCATGTCTCCTATAGTGAAATACAGTACATCATTACGTGGCTTACAGCGGAGAAAGAAACTCATAGTGCAGGTGCCAGAAACAAACAAACAAACAAACAAACAAAAATCATAGACAGCAATAGATGGATAGATAATGAATCCTGGACTGCTTCCTCTTCAACACTTTCCAAGCTGCAGGCGCTCTATCCAGCGCACTGCTCGTCAAATTAGGAGACGCTGCGTTAAACTGTAGACGCTGAAGTATTAGTGTAGTGATTTTCAAAAGGGAAGAGAGTCGAATCAGAGACAGATCGGTCATGCTTAGTCTTTACAGCAGGAAAACCAGTCCTCTTTCTCTGCCTTTAGTCTCAGTCTCATGGCTTCTTATACCTCCTACATTCAAAATATACAGTATCGCTGCATCGCTAAAGGAACGCCGTCGCTTGGGAACGCTTTGGAAAAGCAGCGTGTTCAGAGCGAAGAGTTCCTTTAAAACTACTCAACCGAGTTCCTTCCGCATCTCAAAAGACAAGGACCGGTCTGTCGGTCACTCCCTGAAAAGGCCATCAGTATAGACGCGGCACGACGATACACGGCCTACCTGTAGCATTACGTCATGTTAAATAGCAACATTATTACTCCATAGACTCCATAAACTACACCAAGCATATAATAATATGTACGCAAGTCCTTCCCACCGTTTGTTTTTTTGTTTTACCTTTTTTTTTTATTTAAAAAGATGAGAATCTGTTTAGTTCTGCTTCAAAGAGCGAGGATCCTTCATCGTCCTTCTGGTCCAGAATCTTCAGGATGAATTCACATTAGAGAAAATACGCAGCCGAGAGCCACTCGCTTCCTTTCTAAAATATTCAGTCTCTCCGAGAAATATACAGAATTTAAAGAGGTTAAGAAAAAAAAAACAGAACTGGAGATGGTGGCGTGTGCAAACTGTACGAAGATCTTTAAACGTGGCTTTGGAGATCAGTTTGAAATACAGATTTTGTTTGTTCGTTTGTCGTTAGATGATGTAATGCTTGTTCCTGTGTTCCCACTTTGTGCATGTCTGTAACATCGGCGTAAACTTTTCGAGTAAAATACAGACGTCTGGGTTTTATCCCGAGAGCGAGATTTCGTAATCGCTGACGGACGTGTGCGTCTGGCCGCCCTTACGCACGTTCTTAGCGTTCGCGATGCGCGCCACGATGTCCACGGGTTTCTCAAAGTAGCGCACCAGCGCTTGTTCGGTGAGCACCGAGGCCAGGAACTGCTCAAAAGTTATGGCCCAGTCCTTATCGATACTCGTGCTGTGCGTGATCGCGTCTCCTCCTGCACCACTGCGCACCAGGACAGTGTCCTCAGCGATGTCCTCGCACTGAAGCTTCTCGTCCATCTCGTGCGAGCCGGCGCTCAGGACCGAGTACGAGGACACCGATGTGTCGTCTTTGGTCTCGTCGTCGGAGACGAGCATGGCCGAGGACGCGCCCGTGTCTTTGGGCGATTCGTCCAGTTTGATGTCCTCCATGGGCGCTGCCGCCGCCGCCACTGCCGGCGTGGTGGGAAGCTTTTCACCGACCGAGCGGTTTAACGAATCCTCCCGTGTCCTCTGCTGCTTCCTGTGTCTTATGGTGGTCTGCTCCTCGTCCTCGTCGTCGTCCTCCTCGTCGTCTGCGTCGTCTTCCTTACTCGAGGGGCTGCTGAACAGCTTTCCCACCTCGCCCATCTCCAGCAGTAGGCTGGTCACCGTGGCTGTGGCGTGGTACAGCTCCTGCTCGTTAACGTCCTCGCTGAACATATTATACAGCGTCTTACACAGCTCGATGAACTGACCCTGAGGGACGGAGTGAAGAAACAACAGGGTGAGACATTGAGGAGGGATGGAAAGAGGCGATTCATGAAAGTACGAAGAGCAGAGTGATAAAATAAGGACGAGAGAAGACAAGAAATACGAGAGGAAACGGGGAGAAATGAAAGTGACGATGTGAGTGTGAGATGAAAGAATGAGAAGAGAAAGGAGTGATGGAGATGTGACAAGACAGGAAGAGAAGAATAGAAAGGAGAGGAGGAGAGTGGAGGGAGCAGAGGAAGGAAATGAGATTGAAAGGAAAAGAAAGAGGAGAACGTGTGAGAGAGAAGGAAGGGATGAGAGAACAGGAGAGAAAGAGATGAGATGACGAGGAAGACATTAATGGAATAAAAAGAGAAAGAGGAAGAAGAAGGATGAAGGAATGATAAAGGTAGAAATAGAGAGGGAGAGAGGAAACTAGAACAAAAGGGGGAAATAAATAAATAAATAAAAAAAGAAAGAAAGAAGGAAAGAAAGAAAGAAAGATGGAGAGAAAGAGAGGAAATGAGAAACAGGAACAAATGAAAGAAACAAACAAAGTAAAAAAGAGAAAGAGAAAGAAGGAAAGAAAGGGGGAGAAAGAAAGAAAAGAGAGGGAAAGACCGAAAGAAAGAAAGAAAGAAAGAAAATAAAAAACAGGAACAAATGAAAGAAAAAAGAAAGAAAGAAAAAGAAAGAATGAAAAAAGAAAGAAAGGGAGCGAAAGAAAGAAAGAAAGAAAGGAAATGAGAAACAGGAACAAATGAAAGAAAAAAGAAAGAAAGAGAAAGAAAGAAGGAAAAAAGAAAGAAAGGGAGCGAAAGAAAAAAAGAAAAAAGGAAAATAAAGAAACAGGAACAAATAAAAAAAAGTAAGAAGGAAATAAGAAAGTTGTGCACATGGTTTGGAATTAAAGCCTGCTATCTGTGTACCTGGTTGAGTTTCGGGAGATCCTTCATGCTCTCGGTTTTAGACTTGCTCTCCTGGTTCCACAGCCGCAGGTACGTACGATAATCCTGCGTCTGCATTTTCTTCACTGGAAGCCATGAAAAGAAATTGACACCGAGACTGATTACATTTTATAAATCATTAGCTGCACGTCATGGGGATCTCATTAAAGTTTAAACCCTGCAGTGACGGGGTGAGGGTTTAGAAACGATCAAACAGACATGGAAGAGGTTTTACTGTACTGTAGGGCTTAACTGTGAAAGCATGGTGGTGCTGGGGCTCGAACCCTCAACCATCTAATCAGTAACCTGGTAACCCACAGCCATAACTGATCGAGCCATAGAACTTCCATCTCCAAATATGCACACCTTTGCCTTAATATGTTTTTTTTTTTTTTTTAATTTATTTATTCAGCACGTATGGGAGGCGTCTAGACATGAACAAGCAACAAATTTGTTCCTAACATTTATAACTGCAATAAAGAGTAAAGTTTAACAAACAATCGATTATTAAAGCAACGCAGTTTTAAATACGGAAAGTGTGTTTACGGACCACCAGAGGGCGATAACTACCGCACTCAGAAGAGGAAGAAAAATCTGCAAGCAAAACCATGAAGGTGTGAGGGAAGCACTTGATGTGTGTGTGTGTGTGTGTGTGTGTGTGTGTGTGTTCTACCTTTTTCGTTCTTGAACGTGACTCGCACAAATCCGTCATCTTTCTCAGTCCTCTTCTTAGCGACTGTGTGTTAGAGAACACGAGTCGGGTCAACTCAAATACCAACAGTTCAGTATTTGTATCTGAGCGTACGTCAGTACACTCTTACACACTCACTCCATTCTCTATACTGTTTATCCTGTACTGAGTCATGGGAGACCTGGAGCCTAATGCCAGGGGACTCAAGATGCAAGGTGTCCATCACGAGACACACACTCACACACACACACACTACGGACTATTTAGGAACGCTAAGTGACCTATTCCGCAAGACTTTGGACTGTGGGAGGAAACCAGAGAACCCAGAGGAAACCCATCAAACAGGAAGAAAATAAAGACAGATACATGGACGAACAGACAAATATCCGTCTTTTGAATAAACTCGAGAGAGCAAACAGTTTCTACACACAGAATGTATGAAGTTACAGCACTGTCAGTTTAGTATTCTGTGTGTGTGTGTGTGTGTGTGTGTGTGTGTGTGTACCATTCGAAGTCTCAGGAGTCATGTCCTCAAAGAAGTACTGCGTAGCCTCAAAAGCCGAATCCGGCTCTTCCTGCTCATGATGTAGATCTGAGAGAAGAGACGAGAATTAATGTGAGTTTCTGCCGTTTGATGTGAACTCCCTGAAGTCTGAGCAGCGCCGTGTGAGCCGGGCGAGAACAGAATTTGTCCTACAAGCTGGGACAGGGAGGAGGGGACTATAGCGTATAAGAGGAGACGCAGGGAAAAAATAATTACGTGTTTAGAGAAATGTGCGAGCAACGCCATCGCTGATTAGTTTCCTAGAAATGTTTAGAAAGTAAATGTAGCGTTTATTATGTACCATTAGAGGATCATTAATAATTCCAAAGAGAGAGCGAGAGAGAGAGAGAGAGTTTTTACCTGGCAGTATGTGCATCTTGTAGAGGAGTTTGAGTTTCTCAGTCAGGTCCCCATGACACAGGACACCTATAAGACAGAACAGAACACTTCACATAAACACGCCGAACATACTTCAGTCCCAGGACACACTGCGTTAAATTATACAGTTCTGACCTCACTCCAGGACATTTCTAATTAAAGGAGTTCCTGGGAGGCCGGCGTTTCAGACATGAAGTAGGCAGTCGGTTTATGGGACAACGTTCTACCTTGATGGTGTCCAAGCACTAGTTAAGTAAACACTGGGAGAAGTGCATTAGTGTAGCAGGGGATTATATAGAGAAGCAAAGGGAGGTTTCACTTTTTTCATGGATTTCGAGAAATCACTGATGAGAAATGATGCATGTAAAGAAGCAAAACAGCCGAACCACGCAGGTAAACAAAGTGATAAATGCTGACATACAGTTTGCTTCCTCTGCTGCTCATGAATTATGTATAATGTTTTATGTATAAAATTGATGCAACCCCCCCTACACTTCTCCCAGTGACCATAAAAAGTCCTGTTGGTGACAATTTGAAATGGACACCATTTAACTGGGAGCCTTCTGTATCGGGCCAGCAAGCATTCCAAAAAAATAACTAAAAAATTGTGGAATTAACATTGGAAATAATCTTTCAGGCTATATAACTAGTCACGCTCACAGACTTATGACCACACACACACACACTGCACTCACCGAGGCCATTAATGAACTCCCGGAAGTTGATGAGCGCGTCCGCGTTCTGGTCCAGCAGCCGGAAGAAGCGGATGGCGAGGCCGTCAGTGTGCGCGCCGCTGGCCCAGGGGAAGAGCACCAAGAACAGGCCTTTAAACTGCTCCAGGTCCATGCGGTACTGCTCCAGATAGGGGAGACTCGGGTCATGACGGTCCATCGGGTTACTCGTTCCGCCCCAGTAACAGCTGGTCAGGTGTTCAGCCTGGAGGGATCCACAGAGGAGGAAGCGCGTGTGAAACAAATCCCAGAAATAAAAGCACAGTGCAGAAGGAGACGGAGGGGTTTGTCCAGCGGTGGAGTGTTATCAGTAATACTGTGCGCTATTGTGCCGAGTTAACTGCACTGGAGAAGCTATAAATCTCACTAGACAAGCCAGATAGACTTGTGATGGTGTGTGTGTGTGTGTGTGTGTGTGTGTGTGCTGCTTAATAACTAGAGCACAGTGAAGAGGTCGAACTGGGGCTTATTTTACTGAGGTCCTGCTCCGACTGAAAGCCTCTTTAAACATAAAGACTACACACACACACACACACACACACACACACACACACACACACACACTAATTATGCCTCCTTAATTGCTTCACATTACAGCTGGCAAGTTCCATTAAATAACTGCACCAGATTTTAATTGCCTGCATGCAAATATTAACAAGTCCATAATGTTATATCGCCGCGTACAGAGCGAATATCTTTAAATGTTTAACTTTTTTAATCTATTCAACATTAAATCTGTTTCATTCATTTTGATTTAATTCATTTTCAATTCATTTATTCATTTCTTTAGACTGCACTTTATACATCTAATAACTGACATTATTATAAGAGCGTGTGCTTTAATGTAAGCAGTATTTACGCTTCCGGTCAAAAACAAACAAAAACGAAAAAAGTCACAGTTTCAAAAGATTTAGAAGATTTTAACACTAAAAGTACTGGAGTTTGAGTAAAAACTGTCCAAAGTGTTACCGAACATAAAAGAAAGTTGCATAATTCTTATTATTTTTTTTAAAAACAACATGGACAGAATTTCCATACACACACACACACAATGTGATAAATAGCGATTTTACATAATTATTTTTTTTTCCATTGTGTGCACAATTTAGTGAAGACGCAGCACCAGGTCCCAATAATGTTAGAATTAATGGCAGCAAGAAGAAAAGAGAGCTGCTCTCAGTTTGGTTCTTAAAGGTCGAACTGGGGCTGGTGCCAAGAGGAATCATAAATTAAGATTAAGTGAGGTTTAATGTCTATTTATTTTATATTTTACTTTTTTTCATGCCTTTTCTAAATGTTTTTGATTGTTTTTATATGCAAAAATATGATTATAGTGTTGGAAATTAGTAATATTGGTATTATTCTTGTGTGGCTGGAACGGATTAACTGTATTTACATTATTTCCTATGGCACAATGCGTTTCACAACACAACATTTCCACCTTAAGAGTTTGCCTCCGGAACGGATTCAATTCATGCCAGGGTCTCGCTGTGTCAGTATTTGCAAAGTGATTAATTAATTAATGCAACTTCGCATTTTCTAAAGAAATTTGATTAGTGGTTTGACATTTCCTGCATTCTCAAACAGAGTCAAATGTTTGTCTTATAAGAACAAAGTGACAAAAGGTAAAAATGTAGGTGTTTGGGGGGGGGCTTTTAATTACTGTAATTACTGAGTCAGCTGACTGTAACCTACCTTAAATAATGTGTAAAGCTCCTCCAGCTCATCCATGCTGAACGCCGTCTCTGTTACTATAGTGCGAACCTGGAGGAGAGGAAAGAAATAAGAAGAAAAGTGAAAAGGGGAAGGAAAAACAAGGAGAGGAATGATGTGGAAGTGACTATAATGGACATGTATAATGCAAAAACATACAGGTCGTCCTGATCGAGTTCCGCTCCTGGAGCATGTTCGTAAGTCAGATTTGTTCTTAAGTTTGGCAAAGTGAGCCTTTTACACCTTATGTCACACACGAAAATATACACTGATCCACTTAACTAGATCTCTGTCCTCTTTCACCACACTGCCATCATGTGGCCAAAAACATAATCACGCCTAAGGAAATGAATCTCACACATTAAATGTAAGTATATTGCCGCTGTGTCTTTAAATCGCGAGGGGAATCCCGGACACCATTTTGTCTCAGAGCTGTTTTCCACTGTATTGGACTGCGAACTCTGAGGACTGTTTGTTGAGGATCTTCCCAAATTAGGATTATTCACCACGAGGACAGCTTTACAGGACAGACCTTTTTTTGTGATTGTGCTCCCGGACATTGAAACATAGAGTAGTTTTAGCTGCACAGTTAATAAAATGTTTAATCGATTCACACGTACAGTTGTAGAGATTTCATTGATGAACAATAAGCCAGCTTGTCGTGATGTGTGCATGGACTGTGTGATTACCACGTTGCGTTTAGTCGTATCCTCTATGGTCTGGATGACCCTCAGTCTCTGCTTGAAGCGCATCTGTTCGATCACATCCGCCCGAATAGAGCCGAATTTCTGCACACGGTACGAGATAGTGTGAATTAATTACCCGAAGAAAAAAATGATCTGTGTCTGATGAACCTGAGTGAAATGATGCAACACATAAAGGCGGATATTTTCATGCTGTACCTCGTAGGAGCTGCGCACCAATTTAAAGATGTCCACCTCAGGGTGAGGCTCTCCATCGTCAGTGAGCAGAGAGTGCAGGTGTGGGATCGGGGGCAAAGTGCTGTCCTTATTGCTAACACTGTCTAGATACCTACACACACACACACACACAAGCTTAGTATGCATACATAGTATGATGATGCAGGTTAGAAATAAAACGTTCTGTGTCACGCTGTTCTAGGAAACAACTCTTGAAAATTACTTAAAAAAAAACAGGTTTGTTCTTCATCTCGTTAATTGTTAAAACGGCTATAAAACCGTCTCATCTGTTACTTTCTCGTGAAGTTAAATCATAAATCTCTGACTGTTACAAAACACCGACAATGGAGACTCCTTTCAAAAATTAAATAATTAGCCTTTATTTAGTGCTTCTTCAAGTCATTTCGATGGAAACAATAATATAATAATTGATATTGAAACTGATAAAGAGTACTTAACTATAAACCTGGTATTTATATAAAATAATAATAGGAGTTAAAGCATTTAAACTGTTGTTATTACTCTGTTAGTGTTTTACCAACTACTCAGTATTATTGTTACACTTTAGTACTATGGAGAAACTTAAGCTACCCGGCAGGAACCCTAACATTAGATGATTGTTGGTGATGACGTCCACCGTCAGGACAAGTTTGTTTATGAAAGTGAGAATAACTTCCTTAAAACAGCGTAAATTTAACCTTAATTCAGAGCATTAATCTCCATTTACAGTTAAGGGGTTAAGGGCCTCGCTCAAGGGCCCAACAGTGGAAACCTGGTTGTCGTGGAGTTTGAACCTGAGACCTTCCGATGCCTTGACCCCTGAGTTACTGTACACTGACCCCCTTTAATGGCGATTACCATCCATCTGCGCAGCGTCCGAGCACATCCATGGTCTCAACCACGGGACCCAACAGCTTCCCACACACAGAGTGTGTATCTCACGTCACGCATCTCTTAGTGTTGTAACGTTACCTCTCTGTTTCATTTTCTTTTAGATATATTACCATGAGGTGCGTCTTAGCTCCAATTAAATATTTTGGTAAATTTCGGTTGTCTGGTATTTTCTTTTCTGGTGCTCATTGGTATATTATTTTATATTGTGTAAAAAAAAAATTGGCAAAATTTGCGTTAGGGGCATTTGTTTAGCGATATCGTCATGAAGTTGCTTGATGAAGACTTTTGCATGCAAAGAAGAAGGAGGTCAAAGTCTTCGCCACCGAGTGTGAGGTTCGGCAGGATGTTCAGTAAAATGTACAGTGGTAGCTAATTTCCTTACAAAACTGTACATCAGACTTTAGCGTCATCAAAGCAATGCTCTGCCAAATACTGACATTGTTTCATTAAATACTGCCTTTTTGACTTTCTTGCGCTATACCTTTTTTTTCTGCATAGTACAGTAGTACCTCGGTATACAAATGCCCCTCCTTATGAATTTTCACTTTAAGAAAAAACAATTAAGGGTTAGGGCTAATCCTAATCCTAACCCCTGATTCCAAAAATCAAACCAATCGATCATCAGATTCTACTCTGCTGCACGGACGCCTTAGCGCATTAGCGCCTCTGTGCCCTGACCTGCCGAGCACCGTCATGGCTTCTCCGTCGTCCTTGCAGTTGAGCAGCTGGTGGATGTTGGCGTCGAGGACGGACAGCGCCAGCTGAAAGATCAGCTTAATGCCCTCGAAGAAGAAGCAGTCGACGACCACCACGGCGCTCTCGAAGGGCATGACGGACAGGAAGAGGGTGAGGAACCAGGACAGG